>NC_134880.1:57334566-57364566 GCF_041734735.1 Babylonia areolata | reverse complement strand
ATACACTTAAAAAAAAAAAAAAAAAATCCAAGCTTTTTATGTATTGAGTATAATTTCAAAATGTAATATTTAAGATGAGAAAGATCAGGTTAAAGCGAATTAAGTCCCCTAGCATTAATTACAGAGTAATTTCCCTTTTTTACTATCAGCACCAAAACGTTTGCAAAATAAATAAAACTTCCATGCTTAGCAAAAGAAGTTCCTGTTTGAACAAAAAATGATAATAATGACTGCTCTTGTTGTTGGGTCAGAATATCAGATCAAAGTGCCAAGTTTAGAGAATAAAAAAAAAATACATATAACAGTAAATGCAGTTTGCATATAATTAGGCTTCATTTTTTTTTTTTTGTGCCCATCCCAGAGGTGCAATATTGTTTTAAGCAAGATGACTGGAAAGAACTGAATTTTTCCTATTTTTATGCCTAATTTGGTGTCAACTGATAAAGTATTTGCATAAAAAATGGCAATGTTAAAGTTTACCACGGACACACAGACACACACACACACACACACACAGACAACCGAACACCGGGTTAAAACACAGACTCACTTTGTTTACACAAGTGAGTCAAAAAAAAGGGAGAAAAATCCCCAGCTGACACTAAAGACGACAATACACTGAATGGGTTATCATTAATAGGTTTCTACAATAACACTAAAGACGACAATAAACTGAATGGGTTATCATTAATAGGTTTCTATAATAACACTAAAGATGACAATAAACTGAATGGATTATCATTAATAGGTTTCTACAATAACACTAAAGATGACAATAAACTGAATGGGTCATCATTAATAGGTTTCTATAATAACACTAAAGATGACAATAAACTGAATGGATTATCATTAATAGGTTTCTACAATAACACTAAAGACGACAATAAACTGAATGGATTATCATTAATAGGTTTCTATAATAACACTAAAGACGACAATAAACTGAATGGATTATCATTAATAGGTTTCTACAATAACACTAAAGATGACAATAAACTGAATGGGTTATCATTAATAGGTTTCTACAATAACACTAAAGACGACAATAAACTGAATGGGTTATCATTAATAGGTTTCTACAATAACACTAAAGATGACAATAAACTGAATGGGTCATCATTAACAGGTTTCTATAATAACACTAAAGACGACAATAAACTGAATGGATTATCATTAATAGGTTTCTATAATAACACTAAAGATGACAATAAACTGAATGGGTTATCATTAATAGGTTTCTATAATAACACTAAAGATGACAATAAACTGAATGGGTTATCATTAATAGGTTTCTACAATAACACTAAAGACGACAATACACTGAATGGGTTATCATTAATAGGTTTCTACAATAACACTAAAGACGACAATAAACTGAATGGGTTATCATTAATAGGTTTCTATAATAACACTAAAGACGACAATAAACTGAATGGATTATCATTAATAGGTTTCTACAATAACACTAAAGATGACAATAAACTGAATGGGTCATCATTAACAGGTTTCTATAATAACACTAAAGATGACAATAAACTGAATGGGTTATCATTAATAGGTTTCTATAATAACACTAAAGATGACAATAAACTGAATGGGTTATCATTAATAGGTTTCTATAATAACACTAAAGATGACAATAAACTGAATGGGTTATCATTAATAGGTTTCTATAATAACACTAAAGATGACAATACACTGAATGGGTTATCATTAATAGGTTTCTATAATAACACTAAAGATGACAATACACTGAATGGGTTATCATTAATAGGTTTCTACAATAACACTAAAGATGACAATAAACTGAATGGGTTATCATTAATAGGTTTCTATAATAACACTAAAGATGACAATAAACTGAATGGGTTATCATTAATAGGTTTCTATAATAACACTAAAGATGACAATACACTGAATGGGTTATCATTAATAGGTTTCTACAATAACACTAAAGATGACAATAAACTGAATGGATTATCATTAATAGGTTTCTATAATAACACTAAAGACAACAATAAACTGAATGGATTATCATTAATAGGTTTCTACAATAACACTAAAGATGACAATAAACTGAATGGGTCATCATTAACAGGTTTCTATAATAACACTAAAGATGACAATAAACTGAATGGGTTATCATTAATAGGTTTCTATAATAACACTAAAGATGACAATAAACTGAATGGGTTATCATTAATAGGTTTCTACAATAACACTACAGACGACAATAAACTGAATGGGTTATCATTAATAGGTTTCTATAATAACACTAAAGATGACAATACACTGAATGGGTTATCATTAATAGGTTTCTATAATAACATCTTTCACCTTATTACATCTCTTTCTTGTTTCAAAGAAAATTTAGTCAGAAACAAGTCCATCAAAAGATCCTTTTCTTAATATATCTGCATTATCAAAATAAATAAATAAATAAATAAATAACTGATGAATAAATAGATAGAAAATAAAACAAAATAAAACAAATAAGTAAATAGGTAGATAAATAAAATTTAGATGACCAGGTATCGATTTTCTATGCACTTGAATAGTTCGAAACAATCTGAATCATACCATGTTACAATTCTTTTCTTTTCAGGTAAAAAACACAACAAAACAATTGACACAAATCTTTACACTTGTACAGTTCTAAACAATCTGAATCATACCATGTTACTTTTTGTTTAACAGGAAAAAACACACACAAAAACTTCCTACTTATCACAGACGATGTCATCCTGACATTCCGGCATCGGAAACGTCCTGAGTTGATTGTGGGAGACATCGAGTTTCACCAGACTTCTCATGGCCCAGGGGAGACAGGCAGGCAGCGCTCTGAGCTTGTTGTGGCTTAGGTCCACGTCAGTGATGGCACTCAGGTCAGGCTGAATCCACGATGGCTCGATCATGTGCGTACTGGTCGATGACAAATCGTACTTGACCTGTGGTGGTGGAAAGAGGTGTGCGTGAGTGTGTGTGTGTGTGTGTTGAGGGAGTTGTGTTTCAGTTTTGGTTTGATGCTTAGTGTTTAATGTGTGTATGTGTGGGGGGGAGGGGGCGGGGGGTAGCGTGCGTGTGTTGTGTTGTGTTTAGCTTACATATGTGCATCCATGTGTGTCAAGCTGAATCCAGGACGTCTTGATCATGTGTGTATACCGGTTGATGACAAATCGTACTCCACCTGTGGTGGAGAGGTGTGTGTGTGTGTGTGTGTGTGTGTGTGTGTGTGTGTGTGTGTGTGTGTGTGTGTGTGTTCAGTTTTGGTCTGATGCTGTGCGTGTGTGTGTGTGTGTGTGTGTGTTTAGCTTGCAAGTGTGTATGCATGTGTATCAGCCTGATTCTAGGATGGCTTGATCATGCATGTGCCAGCTGATGAAAAAGAGAGAGAGGGAGACAGACAGAGAGAGAGACAGACAGAAACAGACAGACAGAGAAAGAGAGAGAGAGAGATAAAGTGGTGGTGCATGTGTGTGTGTGTGTGTGTGTGTGTGTGTGTGTGTGTGTGTGTATGTGTTATACTGAAAATGGAACAATAATATCATAAAATCACCCCCACCCCCAGCCCCAACATATCATCTCATGAGAAAAGTGTGCTCTCACACACAACTCAAACAAAAACCTACACAAACAAAACACACACACACACACTCACATACACACACACACACACACACACACAATTTATTCTTGTGCATAATGAACATTTCAAGGAAATGCCATGCTTGAGAGATCAGATCTTACTGACGTGTGCGTGCAAGCGTGTACATGCCTGGGGAACACAGTCCATCACCCATGAACCACGGTGCTAGCACAGGAACATCACCTGCTCAGGACTGATGCGCAGCGGCTGGTAGACACGCTCCACCAACTTCCGGACAAAGTCTGGCAGTTTGTCCGCCAGGTGCCTCGTGACTTCTGCATTAAAGTCTTTCATCAGCACCACTGCCACTTCCTCGTGGTGACCTGCGGCACAAGACTTAATTTATACTGACCGATTTATCCTCCTTTTTTTTTGTTTGTGGGCTGCAACTCCCACATTCACTCGTGTGCACACTAGTGGACTTTCATGTGCATGACTGTTTTCACCCCACCATGTAGTCAGCCATACTCCATTCACAGGGGTGTGCATGTTGGGTATGTTCTTGGTTCCATCACAAACTGAACGCTGACATGGATTACAGGATCTTTAACATGCATATTCGATCTTCTGCTTGTGTATACACAAGAAGGGGGTTCAGGCACAAACACTGCTTGTGTATACACAAGAAGGGGGTTCAGGCACAAACACTGCTTGTGTATACACAAGAAGGGGGTTCAGGCACAAACACTGCTTGTGTATACACAAGAAGGGGGTTCAGGCACAAACACTGCTTGTGTATACACAAGAAGGGGGTTCAGGCACAAACAGGAGAGGTCTGGGCCCCACCTTCCTAAGCCAAGACGTAGACACAGTGGGTATGAATTCACTGTCCTGATACCCGTCAGAGGCTATGGGGCCTTTAACCTTGGAGAAGAAGGCAAAAAAACAAACAAACAAACAAACAAACAAAAACACACACAAAAAAACAACAACAAAGGATAAAGTGTGTGGAATCATGCGATCACTTCAAAGGGCTTATGCTCAGGTTGGACACTTCTTGCTTCCACCTCGGAAGAAAGAAAGGAAGAAAGAAAGAAAGAAAGAAAAAAAGAATGAATGAATAAAAGGAAATTTTCTTCCTAAAATTACGTTTAAGTAACATACTTCCGTGACCCACTAGTGCAGACTCCGGCAGGGGTCTGATTCCTGTCCTGTGCAAACTACTACCCACCTATGTGGAGAAAACGAAAACAGCTACGACCGATAACCTCCCAAAGTAGGTTACCTCCCCTCTGCATCCCTGACTAGCGCCCTCTTTTTCCGGCAGCCATCTTGACTGAATAAATCTTTATTTTCCAAGGATGGAGATAATAGCACACTGGCCAATTTACATATCTGCTGCTGTTCTTAGAGACACACAAACATACACACACACACATAATAAATGAAGTCATACTCAAAACTCACTTCTGAACTTTCATGAAATAAGATTAGCACAGTCGAGTTCAAAGTGCACATACTTCATTTTGTGTACTTTTCAGTGGTGCCACTGATTGTGCTGAACAAAAGTAATGCAATCCTCAGTGGGAAAAGTCCAAACAGAGAATGGTGACCAACATTCTGACTGTTGGTCTCAGTCTTATCTCAGTTAAGCAGCAGCCCTTCGCTGATGAGTATACTCATGTGCAAGCAGTCAACAGATCAAATGACCAAAAAAAAAAAAAAAGAAAAGAAAAAAAAAAGAAAATCGGAACAATCATTTCCTTCTACACCACACACACACAAACATAAACACACACACACACAACAGCCTGTCACAGACGAGTATACTTGTGAGCAGCAGTCAACAGGTTAAACAACGAATAAAAAAACCCAACAAAGATCCAAACAAATGCATTCCTCCTACACCACACACACACACAAACAAAAAAACAAACACACACACACAAACATAAACACACACACACACACAAACATAAAAACACACACACACACACACACACATAAAAACAAACACACACACACACAAACAAAACTCTCCCACAAAACCACAACCAGCTACCTGTTCCAACCCCCACACCCCTTCACCCTCACCTTCGCAGGCTGCATGGAAGGGGGTTCGGTTCTCACAGTCGTGCAGCGAGGACACCAGGCTCAGCGGTTTGTTCACGTCCACGTTGGGCGTGAGCCAAATGTGGACCATAGGCAAGTGACCGCCCACACAGGCCGCGTACAACATGGCCTGACACACGTCTGCGTCCTTCACAACCTCTGCCAAACAACACACTGATGTCATCCTTCACAACCTCTGCCAAACAACACACTGATGTCATCCTTCACAACCTCTGCCAAACAACACACTGATGTCATCCTTCACAACCTCTGCCAAACAACACACTGATGTCATCTGTGTGTCCTTCACAACCTCTGCCAAACAACACACTGATGTCATCTGTGTATCCTTCAGAACCTCTGCCAAACAACACACTGATGTCATCCTTCACAACCTCTGCCAAACAACACACTGATGTCATCCTTCACAACCTCTGCCAAACAACACACTGATGTCATCCTTCACAACCTCTGCCAAACAACACACTGATGTGTGCATCCTTCACAACCTCTGCCAAACAACACACTGATGTCATCCTTCACAACCTCTGCCAAACAACACACTGATGTGTGCATCCTTCACAACCTCTGCCAAACAACACACTGATGTCATTCTTCACAACCTCTGCCAAACAACACACTGATGTCATGTGTGTGTCCTTCACAACCTCTGCCAAACAACACACTGATGTCATCTGTGTATCCTTCACAACCTCTGCCAAACAACACACTGATGTCATCTGTGCATCCTTCACAACCTCTGCCAAACACACTGATGTCATCTGTGCATCCTTCACAACCTCTGCCAAACAACACACTGATGTCATGTGTGTGTCCTCAACAACCTCTGCCAAACACACTGATGTCATCTGTGTATCCTTCACAACCTCTGCCAAACAACACACTGATGTCATCTGTGCATCCTTCACAACCTCTGCCAAACACACTGATGTCATCTGTGCATCTTTCACAACCTCTGCCAAACAACACACTGATGTCATCTGTGCATCCTTCACAACCTCTGCCAAACAACACACTGATGTCATCTGTGCATCCTTCACAACCTCTGCCAAACAACACACTGATGTGTGCATCCTTCACAACCTCTGCCAAACAACACACTTATGTCATCCTTCACAACATCTGCCAAACAACACACTGATGTCATCCTTCACAACCTCTGCCAAACAACACACTGATGTCATCCTTCAGAACCTCTGCCAAACACACTGATGTCATGTGTGTGTCCTTCACAACCTCTGCCAAACAACACACTGATGTCATCCTTCACAACCTCTGCCAAACAACACACTGATGTCATCCTTCACAACCTCTGCCAAACAACACACTGATGTCATCTGTGCATCCTTGTATCATTGATGTTGTCGGTGTATATTGTTCATTTAAAGAAACAACAACAACAAAAACCAACAACAAAAACCCACACCGCTGCAAATGTTGATCAGGAGGGTGAGAGCTTGGGGTATGGGTCAGGGGTTAAGGGTTAGGGGTGGGATGGGGGTTGGGGTAGGGGTTGGGAAGGATGCATGTTTGGATAGGGGTGGGTGAAGTGGCGTATGGGATGGAATGAGTTAAGGGAAGTATGGGCGTGGGACTGGGGTGGGATGGGGACTGCGGTGGGATGGGGATTGGGGTGGGATGGGGATTGGGGTGGGATGGGGATTGGGGAGGAAGAGGAAGAGTAGGAGGAGAAGAAGAAGAAAGAAAAGAAAAAGAAGACAACAACAACAACAACGTTAATCCCACATTTAAGAAATTGAAAAAAACCTTACCTGGGAAATTTAACATGAGGGATTTCATCACATCCACATGGCCTCCCAGACTGGCTGAGTAGAACTCGGAATGCTCTTGCCATGCCTCTGCTTGCAAGCTCAAGCCTTTGGCTTTGTACGCCGCCAGCAAACACCCCACCACGTCTGAGTAACCTCTTAAACATGCCCACTGCAACCCTGTTCTCTGAACAGGCAAACAAACAGACAACAAGTTTAAGCAAGTTGTAGAATGGCTCCTCCTCTTCCGTTAAATCAGAAATGGATGATTCAATAAATGAATCAATAAATGTAACATCAACAACATCAACATTGCAAATATTGCAGTAATAGAATATGTCTTTATTACCAAGTGTACCAGGGTCACAAGGAATATTAGGGGGGCAGGGGGGGAGGGATACAAACATAAATAAAAAATCATACACAAACACAGATACAGTAGAATTTAGGATACATATATGTGCATATCAGTACAAGAACTTGTGCACATTCACACATGCACACACGCGCACGCACACACACACACACATGTTTGAACAGAAGCCACATATTACATGTAGATGGGGCTGATGGCTAGATCTTCAGGTAAATGGTTGTTGATTGCACAATTCTATTTAATCATACTGGATTTGTTCGAGAGACTGGGTAGTGACTGCTTTGGGGAAAAAGCTATTGGCGAAGCGATTGGTTTTCATCCTTATACTTCTGTACCGTCGACCAGAAGGGAGCATCTCGAAAATCCTAAAAGCTGGATGTGATTCATCCTGGCTGATCGATTTTGCTTTTTTTGAGTATAACCACTTATAATACATGTCTAGAGAAGGTAGATCAGCCCCAGTAATCTTACATATATTTATCTATATCTATCTATCTATCCATCTATCTATCTATCTATATATATATCTAAGTGCCTTGCATAAAACAATACATACACATACAATAACACACATTGGCATCCAACTGTATATCAACACTCACAAGAAAAACAACAAATAATTATACCAATACACACACACACACACACACACACACACACACACACACACATCAACACAAAAAACACAGACTGCAAGAATGAATAATGAAATTTATTAAAAAAAAATTAGTCACAAACATACACACACACACACACACACACACACACACACATATACACACAGGCACACACACACACGCAAACACACACACACACACACACACAGGCACACACACACACACACACACACACGCAAACACACACACACACACAGGCACACACACACACACAAACACATACCCCATCAAACTCTGCCAACAGGTCAATGTACGTCTCACAATTTCGCAGAAGGAAATTGACTGCTGATGAGAACCCCCCGCCACAGATCTGCCCAAACAGCGACGGATCCCTGGACACACACTCTCCCAAGGCGTCCGCATCACACGTCTCCAACAGCTCACAGAATCCCTTCTCATTAGCCTGTGACACCGCTAGCTGTAGCCTGGTCTGTAGGTCTGGAACAACTGAAAGAACGTTCGACTATCACCACATAAAACTAAAACGGCCTTTGTTGTACATATATAAATATATAAATTATATCACTACCATCCCCTTTGTACACACAATATTTACACACACACACACACAAATACACATACACACACACATACACACGCACACACACACTCACTCACACACACACATTTGACTATCACGTACAGCTATAACGGCTTTTGTTGTACATGTTAAAAATACATCACTACCATCCCCTGTGTACACACAATATGAACACACACAGACACACACATTCTCTCTCTCACACACACACACATTTGACAATCACGTGAAGCTAAAACGGCCTTTGTTTTACGTGTTAAAATTATATCACTACCATCCACTGTGTACACATAATATGTACACACACACACACTTCACACACAGAAATCTGTTGTGACAAAAAGAGTAATACTATACAATACAATACACAATACAACACACACACACACAACGCACACACATCACATACACACACACACACACACACCACACCACACACACACACACAAACACACACACCACACACACACACACCACACCACACACACACACACCACACCACACCACACACACACACACCACACACCACACCACACACACACACACACACACACACACACACACACATCTACTCCTTAACCCCTTAACTGCAGCTGACAAGTATGCTCATCAGTGAAGGGCTGTCCGTCACCTCACTTTCAGGTCAGGATGTCAGTCAGCATTCTTTTCTCTGGCCTTGCTCTTTCTTCTTCTGCATTCGTGGGCTGCAACTCCCTCGTTCACTCGTATAAACATGAGTGGCTTTTACAGGTATGACTGTTTTACCGTGCCACGTAGGCAGCCATACTCCACTTACGGGGGTGTGCATGCTGGGTATGTACTTGTTTCCATAACCCACCGAACGCTAACATGGATTACAGGATCTTTAACGTGTGTATTTGATCTTTTGCTCGTGTAGTATACACATGAAGAGGGTTCAGGCACTAGCCAGTCTGTACATATATTGACCTGGGAGATCGGAAAAATCTCCACCCTTTACCCACCAGGCACCGTCACCAAGATTCGAACCACTTATAAGTAGTACTGAAGCAAAGGGCACTGACTACACTTCAGTTTCATGCAACACTGACCTCATTTCATTGAAGTTCAGCAGTCACACGGTTCAACAGTTTCATGCAACACTGACCTCATTTCATTGAAGTTCAGCAGTCACACGGTTCAACAGTTTCATGCAACACTGACCTCATTTCATTGAAGTTCAGCAGTCACAAGGTTCAACAGTTTCATGCAACACTGACCTCATTTCATTGAAGTTCAGCAGTCACAAGGTTCAACAGTTTCATGCAACACTGACCTCATTTCATTGAAGTTCAGCAGTCACACGGTTCAACAGTTTCATGCAACACTGACCTCATTTCACTGAAGTTCAGCAGTCACACGGTTCAACAGTTTCATGCAACACTGACCTCATTTCATTGAAGTTCAGCAGTCACACGGTTCAACAGTTTCATGCAACACTGACCTCATTTCATTGAGGTTCAGCAGTCATACGGTTCAACAGTTTCATGCAACACTGACCTCATTTCATTGAAGTTTAGCAGTCACAAGGATCAACAGTTTCATGCAACACTGACCTCATTTCATTGACGTTCAGCAGTCACACGGTTCAACAGTTTCATGCAACACTGACCTCATTTCATTGAGGTTCAGCAGTCATACGGTTCAACAGTTTCATGCAACACTGACCTCATTTCATTGAAGTTTAGCAGTCACAAGGATCAACAGTTTCATGCAACACTGACCTCATTTCATTGAAGTTCAGCAGTCACACGGTTCAACAGTTTCATGCAACACTGACCTCATTTCATTGAAGTTTAGCAGTCACACGGTTCAACAGTTTCATGCAACACTGACCTCATTTCATTGAAGTTCAGCTGTCACACGGTTCAACAGTTTCATGCAACACTGACCTCATTTCATTGAAGTTCAGCAGTCACACAGTTCAACAGTTTCATTCAACACTGACCTCATTTCACTGAAGTTCAGCAGTCACACGGTTCAACAGTTTCATGCAACACTGACCTCATTTCATTGAAGTTCAGCAGTCACACGGTTCAACAGTTTCATGCAACACTGACCTCATTTCATTGAAGTTCAGCAGTCACACGGTTCAACAGTTTCATGCAACACTGACCTCATTTCATTGAAGTTTAGCAGTCACACGGTTCAACAGTTTCATGCAACACTGACCTCATTTCATTGAAGTTCAGCTGTCACACGGTTCAACAGTTTCATGCAACACTGACCTCATTTCATTGAGGTTCAGCAGTCACAAGGATCAACAGTTTCATGCAACACTGACCTCATTTCATTGAAGTTCAGCAGTCACACGGTTCAACAGTTTCATGCAACACTGACCTCATTTCATTGAGGTTCAGCAGTCACAAGGATCAACAGTTTCATGCAACACTGACCTCATTTCATTGAAGTTCAGCAGTCACACGGTTCAACAGTTTCATGCAACACTGACCTCATGTCATTGAAGTTCAGCAGTCACACGGTTCAACAGTTTCATGCAACACTGACCTCATTGAAGTTTAGCAGTCACACGGTTCAACAGTTTCATGCAACACTGACCTCATTTCATTGAAGTTCAGCAGTCACAGGGTTCAACAGTTTCATGCAACACTGACCTCATTGAAGTTCAGCAGTCACAAGGTTCAACAGTTTCATGTGTTATAGTGTGTCAGGCGCCTATGGTGGAAGCATGGGATTTTCTCAGACACACTGTGCACTGATGGACCCCTCCTTCCTACCTCCCTACTCTTCTCCCCCCACCCCCCTTTCATGGCATCTATCCCCACCAACACCCCTCCCCATACCCTCTCTCCCTTTCCCCCCCTTCCCTTGGCCAAGTACAGAGGGAGCAAGTTATCAAGAAATACTAAGTAAAGATGGTATCTCCTCTGACCATTCTCTTCCTATACACTCCCCTGCACTTTTCCCTTCCACTCCCATCACCCTCAACCCCGTCCCCCCCTTACCCCCCCATGTCGATCTCTGGCAGGATGGCATCTGCTTCAATGGTCACCACATGGTGTGGTGTGTTTATCATGAACTGTTTAGAACAGAATCAGGGCTGGGCAATCTTTCCTCCTCCTTCCCTTCCTCTTTTCATCACCCCCCCCCCCCTTCCCCTCCTCTTCTCCTTGACAATGCTGGGTTCTGTGAGAAAAGTGTTGGATGTGCAAGTCTAGCAGGGTTGGTCCCAGATTGGTCTGTTAACTACAGCCAATTGGAAACGTTCTGGGTTGGAAGATAGTTTGCATACAGCGCCAGCTCGTGAAGAGGATAAAATGAATAGGCAAGTGGGGTTTCTTTCTTTTCCTTCCTTGAAGCAGGCCAGGAGAGCCAGACGTCAAGACAGTACCATGGGGGCTGTGAGTGTCAAACTAGCATCTATTTTTCGGACTTAGTTGAATGCTTGATTGATGGTATACTTGGATTCTGTGACTAACACACTGGCTCAGTGGGATTGTGTTCTGTTACATGAATATAAAGTGAACCGTGAAATGTTGGGGCAGTGAGTAATGCATGGAGGTTCAGTTCCATAGGGAAACATGTCTTTTCTGTTTATTTTCCACAAAAGACTTAACTGCAGTACAGATTTATGGTGTTTGTGTTTACACTGAACAATAGTAATTGAAATGGGGTTAAGTACATTACTGTAATTGTTTGTACTGGTGTTTTGTTCTGTTTTTGTAACTTAGTTCCTGAAGTTCTGGAAACAGTTTGGTGTTAGTTGAATTGTAATGTTGTATCACAAGAACATTATGACACTTTTGGCTGATGTGGTATTGCACAGTTAATGTAACTAGAATGTGTTGATGCAGATACCATGACTTGTGAGAGAGCATAGCCAGCATGTGTATGGCTTAATTGTATTTGAGGCTAGTGACTAAGGGAAAAGTGGTTAAAATACACAATGTAGCCAATACATGACTAAATGGAGTACTGGTTTAACTGGTTTAGGGTATTTGGGTATCTCCCCACCCCCCCTTCCTGTTTTCTAAAGGTTGATATTATGGCATGATGCTTGGACATCATGTTTGGGTTTACATGTTGTGCATCTTGGCTTACATAAATAATAATGTTCAGTAACATGTCAGTGCTGTGTCAATTGTTGACATACTGTGGGAACAATGTAAGCATTTAGGCACAACGAAACACAGAGATTATGTGTGGGTTGCATCTGTGTAGAATGTTTTGGTTGTAACAGTTGGAATTATTTTGGGGCATGACATACCTATTTTGTATGTTAGGTGGTGATGGTTATATTCAAGGTGAACAAATCTACAGGCTAACTGTATGTTCATGCTTTTCCATGTGTGTGCACATGGGTGATAATGCAACATGGGGAACATGTGTGACTTGGTAGTTGTGATTACCATGTGCTGTAGTCATGTGTTATATGCCAGTGGGGTAACACATAGCTGTATGTGTTCAATAAGATTTGAGACCACTGACAGGCAGTCCTGTGTTGGTTCACACAGGTTGCTATATATTTACCAAATTACTTGGTAACTATATGATTCCCATGTAAACATTTTACCATTGAGATACTTTGCAGAGACAAAGTACAGATTTGTTCAGTCTTAATGGAAACAGCTATTATTGTATGGTGATTTAACTGGAGTTAAACACTGGGAGTTTGTAATTGTCTGCCACATACTTGGTGCGACAGCTATTATTCTATGGTGGTTTGACAGGAGTTAAACACTGGGAGTTAGTATTTGTTTGTCATACATTCGGTGCACATTAACTTATATGCCACTGATTGTTGATGGTAAGCTATATGAAGCTTGTTTTACATTTTTACATAGATCTCTTTGAGAAGAGAGTGTACAGCTAGACATTGAGTGTCAGAATGGAGAAAGGTTATTTGTGGAATTGTTTACTTGTCCAGACAACATAATGATGTTTCTGTTACATCAGTGCAATTATGTCTAGCATATGTTTTGGTATTGATTTAACCTGGGTTTTAATATTGCGTGTTCCAGGTGTGCTGTTAAGTTAGAGAAATAAACACCTCAATTCATCTTTCTAAAAGACCCTGCTGTGGTACGAGGAGAGAGTGGATTGTGCACCTATCCTCTGTTACCCCTACTCTACCCCTTCTACCTTCTACACCTACCTCTACTCAACCCCTACCCCATCACTACTACCCACTTTTAACAACTTGGCGTCGCCGACAGGATCAGCAGGTGAGGTGTCTCTTAGCTTTAGCAGCACACAGCCCAACACAGCCCAGCACAGCCCAACCCAGCCCAAGGATGACCATGTCTACTACCACAGCACAGCAGTCACCCATGCAGTGGTGTGCGGCACCCACACTGCTAGTGTTCACTGGTGAGCCAGGCGAGACGTCGGCTGAGGACTTTGTCACTGAGGCGGAGAGGGTCCTGGCCGCATACCCCATGGGAGACGAGATGGCTGCATACTTCATCTACAGCCATCTGCAGGGAACCGCACGCAGGGAGCTGATGCTGCGGGACCTGGAGGACACCAACACCCCAGAGAAGGTGACCGGCATTCTGCTGGGGGTGTTCGGTGATGGACGGCGTGTCACCACACTACTGTCCATACTTTTCAGCAGGGTACAGCAGCCGGAGGAGTCCATCATGGACTACTCTCATGCTCTGCGCAGCATGGAGAGAACCATCCAGATGAAGACGACTGGGGCCGTCACCGCTGACATGCTGAGGGACCACTTCATCAGTGGCCTCCGGAACGCCTTGTTGAAAAGGGAGCTGCGCCAGGTAGTGAGGCAAGAGCCTCAAACCACCTTCATCCAGGCCAGAGATGAAGCCCTGAGGCTGCAGAGAGAGCTGGAAGAGGACCAACAACAGCAACAGGCCAGGGAACAGATGGTACAATTGGGGGACAAACTGTTGTTGTTAGAGGGAAAAGTCAGGTCCATGCAGGGGCTAGTGTCAGGTCTAGTTGGTCAGAGAGATGATGTTTTAGTTAAGAACAGGGCTGTGGGCAAAAAGAAAAAGAAGAAAGTCGGGAAAGGAAAAATCCAGTCAGCAGTGGGGAATAGGATTTCCCCAAACCACAAGGGTAAGGATTTCCCCAAAGTAAAGAGCAAGGTTTCCCACAATGAAATACACAGAGACTTCCACAATGGTCTCAAGGGGCGGGATCACAAACTGGAAGAAAGAATTTCAGATAAACTGATGAAGAGCCATTCAGTAGGTGACTGCAATGGTGATGATCCATGCCGAGATGAATGGGTGCTGCTGCCCATGCCACCTGATCCAGGGATTCCTGGTCAATGTTGGAAGAGGGAGAATGACGTAGACTGCCAAACGGCAGTCAAGACTCCCAGACCATCACGCAAAACAGTGTGCACTGGTTTGTGTGAGACTAGCACCAGGTTTCATCTGAAGCCTGAAATGCACATGACTTGTGGCTCAAAAGATGCAAGAATGTCAGCTCAAATGGATAGGAACTGGGATGGGAGACTGACAGGGTCAATACTCCCAAAATGTAGTGCTATGTACAAAACTAATGTGAACCACCTTTCAGTGAGTAGACTTGCTGCTGTAGCCTGCTAGTGGATCTGGTATTTTGCGTACAGGGTGGTGTTTTAGCTGAAAGTTTAATGCTGCTTTTCATGTTTTATGGTTATTCAGTCTGTTAAGTTACAATTTCTATACTGGCCTTTCTTGTTTGAAGGTTTTTAGGTACTGCTTTTTTGTTGCTGACAATGTTCTGCATTTATTTGTAATATGTAAGGGTGACATACATCAGATAATGTATGATGACAGGGATTCCTGTAAGATCCTTATGTATTAATGTTTTGCTAATACTCTTCGTTGGAGAATTTGTCTCACCATTTGCATGAAGCAATTGATTGGTATGCGATCTGCAGCAATGAGGACATTGCTTTCAAAAGCAAGGGGTGGATGTTATAGTGTGTCAGGCGCCTATGGTGGAAGCATGGGATTTTCTCAGACACACTGCGCACTGATGGACCCCTCCTTCCTACCTCCCTACTCTTCTCCCCCCACCCCCCTTTCATGGCATCTATCCCCACCAACACCCCTCCCCATACCCTCTCTCCCTTTCCCCCCCTTCCCTTGGCCAAGTACAGAGGGAGCAAGTTATCAAGAAATACTAAGTAAAGATGGTATCTCCTCTGACCATTCTCTTCCTATACACTCCCCTGCCCTTTTCCCTTCCACTCCCATCACCCTCAACCCCGTCCCCCCCTTAACCCCCCATGTCCATCTCTGGCAGGATGGCATCTGCTTCAATGGTCACCACATGGTGTGGTGTGTTTATCATGAACTGTTTAGAACAGAATCAGGGCTGGGCAATCTTTCCTCCTCCTTCCCTTCCTCTTTTCATCACCCCCCCCCCCCCTTCCCCTCCTCTTCTCCTTGACAATGCTGGGTTCTGTGAGAAAAGTGTTGGATGTGCAAGTCTAGCAGGGTTGGTCCCAGATTGGTCTGTTAACTTCAGCCAATTGGAAACGTTCTGGGTTGGAAGATAGTTTGCATACAGCGCCAGCTCGTGAAGAGGATAAAATGAATAGGCAAGTGGGGTTTCTTTCTTTTCCTTCCTTGAAGCAGGCCAGGAGAGCCAGACGTCAAGACAGTACCATGGGGGCTGTGAGTGTCAAACTAGCATCTATTTTTCGGACTTAGTTGAATGCTTGATTGATGGTATACTTGGATTCTGTGACTAACACACTGGCTCAGTGGGATTGTGTTCTGTTACATGAATATAAAGTGAACCGTGAAATGTTGGGGCAGTGAGTAATGCATGGAGGTTCAGTTCCATAGGGAAACATGTCTTTTCTGTTTATTTTCCACAAAAGACTTAACTGCAGTACAGATTTATGGTGTTTGTGTTTACACTGAACAATAGTAATTGAAATGGGGTTAAGTACATTACTGTAATTGTTTGTACTGGTGTTTTGTTCTGTTTTTGTAACTTAGTTCCTGAAGTTCTGGAAACAGTTTGGTGTTAGTTGAATTGTAATGTTGTATCACAAGAACATTATGACACTTTTGGCTGATGTGGTATTGCACAGTTAATGTAACTGGAATGTGTTGATGCAGATACCATGACTTGTGAGAGAGCATAGCCAGCATGTGTATGGCTTAATTGTATTTGAGGCTAGTGACTAAGGGAAAAGTGGTTAAAATACACAATGTAGCCAATACATGACTAAATGGAGTACTGGTTTAACTGGTTTAGGGTATTTGGGTATCTCCCCAACCCCCCTTCCTGTTTTCTAAAGGTTGATATTATGGCATGATGCTTGGACATCATGTTTGGGTTTACATGTTGTGCATCTTGGCTTACATAAATAATAATGTTCAGTAACATGTCAGTGCTGTGTCAATTGTTGACATACTGTGGGAACAATGTAAGCATTTAGGCACAACGAAACACAGAGATTATGTGTGGGTTGCATCTGTGTAGAATGTTTTGGTTGTAACAGTTGGAATTATTTTGGGGCATGACATACCTATTTTGTATGTTAGGTGGTGATGGTTATATTCAAGGTGAACAAATCTACAGGCTAACTGTATGTTCATGCTTTTCCATGTGTGTGCACATGGGTGATAATGCAACATGGGGAACATGTGTGACTTGGTAGTTGTGATTACCATGTGCTGTAGTCATGTGTTATATGCCAGTGGGGTAACACATAGCTGTATGTGTTCAATAAGATTTGAGACCACTGACAGGCAGTCCTGTGTTGGTTCACACAGGTTGCTATATATTTACCAAATTACTTGGTAACTATATGATTCCCATGTAAACATTTTAACATTGAGATACTTTGCAGAGACAAAGTACAGATTTGTTCAGTCTTAATGGAAACAGCTATTATTGTATGGTGATTTAACTGGAGTTAAACACTGGGAGTTTGTAATTGTCTGCCACATACTTGGTGCGACAGCTATTATTCTATGGTGGTTTGACAGGAGTTAAACACTGGGAGTTAGTATTTGTTTGTCATATATTCGGTGCACATTAACTTATATGCCACTGATTGTTGATGGTAAGCTATATGAAGCTTGTTTTACATTTTTACATAGATCTCTTTGAGAAGAGAGTGTACAGCTAGACATTGAGTGTCAGAATGGAGAAAGGTTATTTGTGGAATTGTTTACTTGTCCAGACAACATAATGATGTTTCTGTTACATCAGTGCAATTATGTCTAGCATATGTTTTGGTATTGATTTAACCTGGGTTTTAATATTGTGTGTTCCAGGTGTGCTGTTAAGTTAGAGAAATAAACACCTCAATTCATCTTTCTAAAAGACCCTGCTGTGGTACGAGGAGAGAGTGGATTGTGCACCTATCCTCTGTTACCCCTACTCTACCCCTTCTACCTTCTACACCTACCTCTACTCAGCCCCTACCCCCATCACTACTACCCACTTTTAACAACTTGGCGTCGCCGACAGGATCAGCAGGTGAGGTGTCTCTTAGCTTTAGCAGCACACAGCCCAACACAGCCCAACACAGCCCAGCACAGCCCAACCCAGCCCAAGGATGACCATGTCTACTACCACAGCACAGCAGTCACCCATGCAGTGGTGTGCGGCACCCACACTGCTAGTGTTCACTGGTGAGCCAGGCGAGACGTCGGCTGAGGACTTTGTCACTGAGGCGGAGAGGGTCCTGGCCGCATACCCCATGGGAGACGAGATGGCTGCATACTTCATCTACAGCCATCTGCAGGGAACCGCACGCAGGGAGCTGATGCTGCGGGACCTGGAGGACACCAACACCCCAGAGAAGGTGACCGGCATTCTGCTGGGGGTGTTCGGTGATGGACGGCGTGTCACCACACTACTGTCCATACTTTTCAGCAGGGTACAGCAGCCGGAGGAGTCCATCATGGACTACTCTCATGCTCTGCGCAGCATGGAGAGAACCATCCAGATGAAGACGACTGGGGCCGTCACCGCTGACATGCTGAGGGACCACTTCATCAGTGGCCTCCGGAACGCCTTGTTGAAAAGGGAGCTGCGCCAGGTAGTGAGGCAAGAGCCTCAAACCACCTTCATCCAGGCCAGAGATGAAGCCCTGAGGCTGCAGAGAGAGCTGGAAGAGGACCAACAACAGCAACAGGCCAGGGAACAGATGGCACGACTGGGGGACAAACTGTTGTTGTTAGAGGGAAAAGTCAGGTCCATGCAGGGGCTAGTGTCAAGTCTAGTTGGTCAGAGAGATGAGGTTTTAGTTAAGAACAGGGCTGTGGGCAAAAAGAAAAAGAAGAAAGTCGGGAAAGGAAAAATCCAGTCAGCAGTGGGGAATAGGATTTCCCCAAACCACAAGGGTAAGGATTTCCCCAAAGTAAAGAGCAAGGTTTCCCACAATGAAATACACAGAGACTTCCACAATGGTCTCAAGGGGCGGGATCACAAACTGGAAGAAAGAATTTCAGATAAACTGATGAAGAGCCATTCAGTAGGTGACTGCAATGGTGATGATCCATGCCGAGATGAATGGGTGCTGCTGCCCATGCCACCTGATCCAGGGATTCCTGGTCAATGTTGGAAGAGGGAGAATGACGTAGACTGCCAAACGGCAGTCAAGACTCCCAGACCATCATGCAAAACAGTGTGCACTGGTTTGTGTGAGACTAGCACCAGGTTTCATCTGAAGCCTGAAATGCACATGACTTGTGGCTCAAAAGATGCAAGAATGTCAGCTCAAATGGATAGGAACTGGGATGGGAGACTGACAGGGTCAATACTCCCAAAATGTAGTGCTATGTACAAAACTAATGTGAACCACCTTTCAGTGAGTAGACTTGCTGCTGTAGCCTGCTAGTGGATCTGGTATTTTGCGTACAGGGTGGTGTTTTAGCTGAAAGTTTAATGCTGCTTTTCATGTTTTATGGTTATTCAGTCTGTTAAGTTACAATTTCTATACTGGCCTTTCTTGTTTGAAGGTTTTTAGGTACTGCTTTTTTGTTGCTGACAATGTTCTGCATTTATTTGTAATATGTAAGGGTGACATACATCAGATAATGTATGATGACAGGGATTCCTGTAAGATCCTTATGTATTAATGTTTTGCTAATACTCTTCGTTGGAGAATTTGTCTCACCATTTGCATGAAGCAATTGATTGGTATGCGATCTGCAGCAATGAGGACATTGCTTTCAAAAGCAAGGGGTGGATGTTATAGTGTGTCAGGCGCCTATGGTGGAAGCATGGGATTTTCTCAGACACACTGCGCACTGATGGACCCCTCCTTCCTACCTCCCTACTCTTCTCCCCCCACCCCCCTTTCATGGCATCTATCCCCACCAACACCCCTCCCCATACCCTCTTTCCCTTTCCCCCCCTTCCCTTGGCCAAGTACAGAGGGAGCAAGTTATCAAGAAATACTAAGTAAAGATGGTATCTCCTCTGACCATTCTCTTCCTATACACTCCCCTGCCCTTTTCCCTTCCACTCCCATCACCCTCAACCCCGTCCCCCCCTTAACCCCCCATGTCGATCTCTGGCAGGATGGCATCTGCTTCAATGGTCACCACATGGTGTGGTGTGTTTATCATGAACTGTTTAGAACAGAATCAGGGCTGGGCAATCTTTCCTCCTCCTTCCCTTCCTCTTTTCATCACCCCCCCCCTTCCCCTCCTCTTCTCCTTGACAATGCTGGGTTCTGTGAGAAAAGTGTTGGATGTGCAAGTCTAGCAGGGTTGGTCCCAGATTGGTCTGTTAACTTCAGCCAATTGGAAACGTTCTGGGTTGGAAGATAGTTTGCATACAGCGCCAGCTCGTGAAGAGGATAAAATGAATAGGCAAGTGGGGTTTCTTTCTTTTCCTTCCTTGAAGCAGGCCAGGAGAGCCAGACGTCAAGACAGTACCATGGGGGCTGTGAGTGTCAAACTAGCATCTATTTTTCGGACTTAGTTGAATGCTTGATTGATGGTATACTTGGATTCTGTGACTAACACACTGGCTCAGTGGGATTGTGTTCTGTTACATGAATATAAAGTGAACCGTGAAATGTTGGGGCAGTGAGTAATGCATGGAGGTTCAGTTCCATAGGGAAACATGTCTTTTCTGTTTATTTTCCACAAAAGACTTAACTGCAGTACAGATTTATGGTGTTTGTGTTTACACTGAACAATAGTAATTGAAATGGGGTTAAGTACATTACTGTAATTGTTTGTACTGGTGTTTTGTTCTGTTTTTGTAACTTAGTTCCTGAAGTTCTGGAAACAGTTTGGTGTTAGTTGAATTGTAATGTTGTATCACAAGAACATTATGACACTTTTGGCTGATGTGGTATTGCACAGTTAATGTAACTGGAATGTGTTGATGCAGATACCATGACTTGTGAGAGAGCATAGCCAGCATGTGTATGGCTTAATTGTATTTGAGGCTAGTGACTAAGGGAAAAGTGGTTAAAATACACAATGTAGCCAATACATGACTAAATGGAGTACTGGTTTAACTGGTTTAGGGTATTTGGGTATCTCCCCAACCCCCCTTCCTGTTTTCTAAAGGTTGATGCTTGGACATCATGTTTGGGTTTACATGTTGTGCATCTTGGCTTACATAAATAATAATGTTCAGTAACATGTCAGTGCTGTGTCAATTGTTGACATACTGTGGGAACAATGTAAGCATTTAGGCACAACGAAACACAGAGATATGTGTGGGTTGCATCTGTGTAGAATGTTTTGGTTGTAACAGTTGGAAATATTTTGGGGCATGACATACCTATTTTGTATGTTAGGTGGTGATGGTTATATTCAAGGTGAACAAATCTACAGGCTAACTGTATGTTCATGCTTTTCCATGTGTGTGCACATGGGTGATAATGCAACATGGGGAACATGTGTGACTTGGTAGTTGTGATTTACCATGTGCTGTAGTCATGTGTTATATGCCAGTGGGGTAACACATAGCTGTATGTGTTCAATAAGATTTGAGACCACTGACAGGCAGTCCTGTGTTGGTTCACACAGGTTGCTATATATTTACCAAATTACTTGGTAACTATATGATTCCCATGTAAACATTTTAACATTGAGATACTTTGCAGAGACAAAGTACAGATTTGTTCAGTCTTAATGGAAACAGCTATTATTGTATGGTGATTTAACTGGAGTTAAACACTGGGAGTTTGTAATTGTCTGCCACATACTTGGTGCGACAGCTATTATTCTATGGTGGTTTGACAGGAGTTAAACACTGGAGTTAGTATTTGTTTGTCATATATTCGGTGCACATTAACTTATATGCCACTGATTGTTGATGGTAAGCTATATGAAGCTTGTTTTACATTTTTACATAGATCTCTTTGAGAAGAGAGTGTACAGCTAGACATTGAGTGTCAGAATGGAGAAAGGTTATTTGTGGAATTGTTTACTTGTCCAGACAACATAATGATGTTTCTGTTACATCAGTGCAATTATGTCTAGCATATGTTTTGGTATTGATTTAACCTGGGTTTTAATATTGTGTGTTCCAGGTGTGCTGTTAAGTTAGAGAAATAAACACCTCAATTCATCTTTCTAAAAGACCCTGCTGTGGTACGAGGAGAGAGTGGATTGTGCACCTATCCTCTGTTACCCCTACTCTACCCCTTCTACCTTCTACACCTACCTCTACTCAGCCCCTACCCCATCACTACTACCCACTTTTAACACATGCAACACTGACCTCATTTCATTGAAGTTCAGCAGTCACACGGTTCAACAGTTTCATGCAACACTGACCTCATTTCATTGAAGTTCAGCAGTCATACGGTTCAACAGTTTCATGCAACACTGACCTCATTTCATTGAAGTTCAGCAGTCACACGGTTCAACAGTTTCATGCAACACTGACCTCATTTCATTGAAGTTCAGCAGTCATACGGTTCAACAGTTTCATGCAACACTGACCTCATTTCATTGAAGTTCAGCAGTCATACGGTTCAACAGTTTCATGCAACACTGACCTCATTTCATTGAAGTTTAGCAGTCACACGGTTCAACAGTTTCATGCAACACTGACCTCATTTCATTGAAGTTCAGCAGTCACAAGGTTCAACAGTTTCATGCAACACTGACCTCATTTCATTGAAGTTTAGCAGTCACACGGTTCAACAGTTTCATGCAACACTGACCTCATTTCATTGAAGTTTAGCAGTCACACGGTTCAACAGTTTCATGCAACACTGACCTCATTTCATTGAAGTTCAGCAGTCACACAGTTCAACAGTTTCATGCAACACTGACCTCATTTCATTGAAGTTCAGCAGTCATACCGTTCAACAGTTTCATGCAACACTGACCTCATTTCATTGAAGTTCAGCAGTCATACGGTTCAAAAGTTTCATGCAACACTGACCTCATTTCATTGAAGTTTAGCAGTCACAAGGATCAACAGTTTCATGCAACACTGACCTCATTTCATTGAAGTTCAGCAGTCATACGGTTCAACAGTTTCATGCAACACTGACCTCATTTCAATGAAGTTCAGCAGTCACAAGGTTCAACAGTTTCATGCAACACTGACCTCATTTCATTGAAGTTTAGCAGTCACAAGGATCAACAGTTTCATGCAACACTGACCTCATTTCACTGAAGTTCAGCAGTCACAAGGATCAACAGTTTCATGCAACACTGACCTCATTGAAGTTCAGCAGTCACACGGTTCAACAGTTTCATGCAACACTGACCTCATTTCATTGAAGTTTAGCAGTCACACGGTTCAACAGTTTCATGCAACACTGACCTCATTTCATTGAAGTTTAGCAGTCACATGGTTCAACAGTTTCATGCAACACTGACCTCATTTCATTGAAGTTCAGCAGTCACAAGGATCAACAGTTTCATGCAACACTGACCTCACTGAAGTTTAGCAGTCACAAGGATCAACAGTTTCATGCAACACTGGCCTCATTTCATTGAAGTTCAGCAGTCACAAGGATCAACAGTTTCATGCAACACTGGCCTCATTTCATTGAAGTTTAGCAGTCACAAGGATCAACAGTTTCATGCAACACTGACCTCATTTCATTGAAGTTCAGCAGTCACAAGGATCAACAGTTTCATGCAACACTGACCTCATTTCATTGAAGTTTAGCAGTCACAAGGATCAACAGTTTCATGCAACACTGACCTCATTTCATTGAAGTTCAGCAGTCACAAGGATCAACAGTTTCATGCAACACTGACCTCATTGAAGTTTAGTAGTTACAAGGTTCAACACTCTCCCCTTTTTTTTCTGATTGTTTGTCAATCAGGACATGATTTGGGAAAGTGTGAAATGAAGACTAGTGCTACAACACACACACACACACACACACACACACACACACACACACTGTGTACACACACACCTACACCTTAATTAAATATCCTCCTTTTTATTGTTCTGTTTTACTTGTATAACAGAAAATGATGAAACTGGAAAGACGAAAAACTGAAGACCACTACTACCAAAAACACGATGACAAAACACAAACACATCCACATAACACACAGACACACATACTCATATGCAAACACACACACACACTCACACACACACACATACCCTTCCCCCTAAAACACACACACACACACAAACACAGACACACATGTACACCTCACCCATCCCTTGAACCTCGCCCCCCCCCACCCCCCCGCCCCCTCAACCCTCCCCAACCTCCACCATCCCTCCCAACCCCCCAGCACACACACACAAAGCAAAGACACCCCCCCCCCCCCAGATAGCACAATCCTCACCACTTGGACTTGAAGCAGACATGTTGTTCTCACGGCCTCCATCAGCAGAGCCCATTCAGTTGAAACATCACAAGGCCCTGGACATGATCATGACAGAGACAGTCCTTTGTATAATGTATCCACACACCAGTAGATCTGCAGCTGAGGAGGAAACACACACACACACACACACACACATGAACACACACACACACACACACACACACACGCATGAACACACACACACACACACATGAACACACACACACACACACACACACACACACACACACATGAACACACACACACACACACATGAACACACACACACACACACACACACACACACACACACACACACACACACACGCACGCACGCACGCACACACACACACATGACACACACACACACACACACACACACACACATGAACACACACACACACACACACACAAAATCAGACACACACACACACACACACACACACACACACACACACATGCACAAACGCACACACACACAAATAAAATAAAATAAAATAAAAACAGTTACATGAATGCTTCCAACTTTTAATTCATTCATTATGGTTTCTGATAATAAACAAGTTAAACATCTTAACTGGGATTACTTTACCATAATTCTTGGGGGTTTGTGGTGGGGGTGTGGGTGGTTCCCCATATTACCTTCAACATGTCAGGGGTTTCCAAATTACCTTCAAGCAACATGTCCCCCTAACACTGACATTCTAATCAAATCTGCATTATTACACACACACACACACACACACACACACACACACACATACACACCCACACACACAGACAAAGCAGGTATACCTTATATATTGTCATATTCATCCAGGTCCATGGGCCAAGGAAACAACTTTTCTTCAGAATGCTCAGTCAATGTTATCACCAGACTGAAGCTCTGATGCTCAGTCAATGTTATCACCAGACTGAAGCTCCAATGCTCAATGTTATCACCAGACTGAAGCTCTGATGCTCAGTCAATGTTATCACCAGACTGAAGCTCTGATGCTCAGTCAATGTTATCACCAGACTGAAGCTCTGATGCTCAGTCAATGTTATCACAATGTTATCACCAGACTGAAGCTCTGATGCTCAGTCAATGTTATCACCAGACTGAAGCTCTGATGCTCAGTCAATGTTATCACCAGACTGAAGCTCCGATACAGGATTTCCCCCATCTTTTTTATTTAAAAAAAAAAAAAAAATTATACATGCGTTTGTTTTTAGGAATTTCTGGAACATCTATACATAGAGAGAGAGAGAGAGAGAGAGAGAGAGAGAGAGAGAGATACAGAGACAGATATATATATATATTCTCTCTCTCTCTCACACACACACACACACACAGACAGAGACAGATATATATATTCTGTGTGTGTGTGTGTGTGTGTGTGTGTGTGTGTGTGTGTGTGTGTGTGTGATTTATCAGTGAAAAGCTTGCCATGTTTCCCAAATTGCTGGTGAGGAAGTACAGTATCAATACATCAGTCATGAAGATTAAAATGTCAAGGACTGTCTGCATGATGAAAAATGCTTATTCACCGTATCAGTTTACAGTAGCAGTAGCAGTAACTCAAGGAGGCGACACTGCGTTCAGTCAAATCCATATACGCTACACCACATGTGCCAAGCAGATGCCTGACCAGCAACGTAACCCAGCATGTTTAGTCAGGCCTTGAAAAAACAACAAAAAACATTAAATTTAAAAAAAAAAAAATTAAAAAAAGAAGATAGAATAAAAAGAAAAAAAGAAAAAAAAGAAATAATAAAGAAATAAATAATAGATAAATACATTTTTTTATGTTTACAGTTTAGTTTTTCCAAACAATGTGGTGGAGTGAGTGACTTTCATCTGATGCAGTTTTCAAGATACGTCTGTATTGTTGCCAATGGTTACATTGTTCTACTATCCTGAAAACAGGTAAGTGACTGAACAAGATACGTCTGTATTGTTGCCAGTGGTTACATTGTTCTACTATCCTGAAAACAGGTAAGTGACTGAACACTGTGTGTGTGCGTGTGTGTGTGTGTGTGTGTGTGTGTGTGTGTGTGCATGTGTGCGTGCATGCATGCGTGTGGTGTGTGTGGTGTGTGTGTGCATGCTCAAATGGATCAAATAATAAAGTTCTAGAAACACAATGCGCACATGTGCAAACAAATGGTTATCATACGATGTATTTTCTACTGTCACAGAATCATCACCTCTTGTTTTCTGAGCACCACAGGTCTAAACAACACACACATACAAGTATTGTACAACGATTAAGCCATTTACTGCTGAACCATGAATGAGATCAGTGTGGTTTGAGTTTGAAGTGCAGTTACTTCTTTTTGTGTTCTTTATCAATGGTGTAATTGAGTTTACTGAACAAAAAGTAATGCTATCTCCTGATGACGAAGCCCAAGCAAATAATGGTGACTGACACTCTGACCTGTAAGCTCGGTCTTATCTCAGTGAGATGACAGCCCTTCACTGACAAGTATAATCATCAGCAGCAGTTGAAGGGTTAATCATCCATTCAACCCTAAACAATTGATGAATGCTCTCAGGCATGAAATAAGCACTACACTCACTGTGGGGAAAACCTACTGATCTACAGACACAATGCACTCTGACAACAAAACAGGTCATTGATGAGCTCTCTTTTTAAACTTCCTCCAATGACCAAGCAACCTGCAGTATTCATCATCATGACTTTAACTTTCTTGAAAACATGCTACAAAGCTCCAAAAATATACACTGCAGAGTCTTATGTGTAAACATGTTATTCTTTAAACTGCTTTTCAGATATACAATAGAGATTGAGATACTTGTGGATCTTATTTTCAAATGAATTTAATAAAATGGTACAGTACAGGGTTTAGTCTGAGTAGTTTACATTTACTTTGAATGAAAATTTTTATTTGCTGTTAATAATATAAAATCTTTGGTTTTATGTCTGTACAGTTTTCTTGTCATGTAGTCCCCAACCAAACTGGATCTCCATAGCAACATTATTATCATTACCATCCTCCATCATCATCAATCAAAAAACCAAGCAAAATGACCTGCTCTCCCAGCGTTAATTGTGTACAGTGGAAAAAAACATCCCTCCCAAAACTAAATGTCCAAAGCTTGAAATCTTTAGAGTGATTGATTCTTGATTCAACTGTTGTTATGGTGTGTGTCAGGTGCCTGTGCCTGTGACCAAGTGACAAAGGTGAGAAGGAAAGTGTGAGGTATCCATTCTACATCCTGTACAAGTGTCTGCCCATGCCAGAGTCAGTCTCTCTCTCTCTCTCTCTCTCTCTCTCTCTCTCACACACACACACACAAACACACACATACAAACACACACTTGGGTCAACCATTGTACACCTTGTCCCCTCCCATTGACCCTTTCTTATAAAAACAAACACGACACCAATATCTGCAGCAACAATATGTAACAAATCTAATCAACTATAGTTGGTTAATATAAAAAAAAACCCTGTATAGTTCTATACCACTACCACTACTACAACTAGCACTACTACTATTACACTACCAATAATTCAAATGTGTCATGAGGTAAAACAAAAACATTAGCAACAACAAAAACAATACCACTACCACTAGTATTGATAGGATCACCACCACCACCAACAATAATAATGATATTAAGCATCATCACCATTGTCATCATCATCAACATCAAGCATCTGAATTCCAAGTGAATTTTACAACATGGACCTTCATACGACGGACGCAACAGCCGAGTGGTTAAAGCGTTGGACTTTCAATCTGAGGGTCCCGGGTTCGAATCTCGGTAACGGCGCCTGGTGGGTAAAGGGTGGAGATTTTTACGATCTCCCAGGTCAACATATGTGCAGACCTGCTAGTGCCTAAAACCCATTCGTGTGTATATGCAAGCAGAAGATCAAATACGCACGTTAAAGATCCTGTAATCCATGTCAGCGTTCGGTGGGTTATGGAAACAAGAACATACCCAGCATGCACACCCCTGAAAACGGAGTATGGCTGCCTACATGGCGGGGTAAAAACGGTCATACACGTAAAAGCCCACTCGTGTGCACACGAGTGAACGCAGAAGAAGGACCTTCATACAATGTTCTGTACTTCCACAACTACAGGGCAAATTGATTTCATTTACTTCATTGAAATACATCTTAATTGGGTGCAACATCCACATCCAAACCCCCCCCCCACCCCCTCCCCCCGGACCCTCCCCCCACACACAACACAACACAACCACAACAGCATGCATCACACTCACACACATACCGCCGCCGCACCCGCCCCTCTCCCCCCAACCCCCACAAATATTTACAGCCATGTGAGAAGAGAGTGACGGTTGTCTATAATACATCCTGTATACCTACCCATCCTACACACTTGTTGCATGTCCCTTCTCCATTCCCATCTGTTACATCAATAATATTATACAAACACATCACCATGCAAATATCAGCAGCAAAAATAACTTTATAACAACTAGTAAAATTACAAGCATTTTCATTCCATAATTGTAACCAGAGCAGGTCTATATTTGCCTGATATAAGCAGCAAAAAGAATAGAAAATAAATAAAAGATTACAAATACACTATTGCATTAAAACTGCTATTATTGCACCAACTATGCTTCCATACTACTTGCTATATTACATATGATACTACTATAATGCTAATTTGAATGTGTCATCATACAACAATAACATAATATTAAGAAGAAGAAGAAGAATTTAAGAAGAAAAAGAAGAAGAAGAAACGCTTGCATTCCATGCAAAAATAGTAATAAGCATTTGTATTCCATGCAAGAACAAGAACAATAATTACAATAAAAATAATAATGATGATTTTGGCAACACACTTTAACTTCAAAGAAACTGTGCAACACTGATCTTAATTCAACAATTAATATTGTATTCTTTCATGAAATCAAAAGGGCAACTTGATTTCATTTTGCTGCAGTCAAACACACACACACACACACACACACAGAGGCTCACATAATAAAATATTATCAGTTGGAACAATTCTGGACTGGAACGCCCTACCCCTAGCTGACAGCTGTGAAGGCCAATACAACACTACTGGTATCTTTGTGTCAAAGGTGTCACAGCCGAAGTGGCTTAGCCTCAACTGATACTTCGAAATAATGGTCATTTTTATTTATCTTCTTTTTTTTTTATAATAATAAAATTACTTCTTTT
>NC_134880.1:57319566-57329566 GCF_041734735.1 Babylonia areolata | reverse complement strand
TTCAGACACACATGCACACGCTATCACACACTGACACGCGCGTAGTATGTGTTAATGTTATAAATGTATTGTGAAGAAGAGGCCGGGTGGACAGGAAGGGGAGAGAGGGAGATAATGGGGCTGGGGGTTCGGGGAAGAGGATAGTGAGTGGGTGGGCGTGGGATTAGGGGAGGAGGAGGAGGAGGGTCATTGGGTGGGGGACGGGGGTGGGGGGAGTGGCCGAGGGGGCGGGGGGGATGACAGGAAGATTCAGTGAACGGAAGGGCAATGGCAAGGCCATGCACGGGAGGCTATCGAAATGAACCCACCTATGCTCTTGTCAAAATCTGGGTTTGTTCCCCTTAACTGAGAACAGTGATGATAGACTGAATCTGCGCACATCACCCTGGCCCCTTGTAATCTTCGCTCTCTCTCTCTCTGTGTGCTCTCTCTCTCTGTCTCTCTCTGTCTCTCTCTCTCTGGTCTCTCTCTCTCTGGTCTCTCTCTCTCTGTGCTCTCTCTCTGCTCTCTGATTTCCCAATTTCAATCTAACTTATTTTCTTTCTTTGTTTCCCTACTGTCACATAGCTCTCTCTTGCTCCGGCTGTCTGTCTGTCGTTTCTTTCCCTGTATCTCCCTCTTCTCCTCTCCCCTCTACTTCCCCCTTCTGGTCCATCTCCCTATTCTCTTTGATGGTCTCCCTGCTGTACCTGCTATAATCATTTGTCATTGTTGTAAGGTTTCTTCTTCTTCTTCTTCAGCGTGTTGTTGGCATGCGTCAGACGTGAAGCTTCGTCGCCCTGACGAGCGGTCACCTCACAGCTGTGCCTGTAGCTCTTCTCATATCACTCGGGCCAGGACTGGCGTCGTAGATCCTCATAAGTGGAGCAGTGCTGGAGAATATGTTCTGGTGTTGTTTGTGTACCTGTGCCATGAGAGATATTTTCACTATTCGGCTCGAAGTCTGAAGAGGATTGTTTGCTGGTGTCGCTGGAGTTGGTGGATCGCATCTGTCCCTTTGTCAGCGTTCGGCCTTCTCTTCCTTCGGTACTGGCTGTGGATGATGGTTTTTGCCTCTCTGTACGTCACTGGGTGACTGAACTGCTCCATTTTGCTTCCCACTTTTGACAGAGCATCAGCTTTTTCATTCCCAGTGATCCCGCAGTGGGGTGGAATCCACTGCAGTGTGATGGTAGACACTTGTGAAAGGTCATTTAGGGTCTTTTGTAGAGACACTTGCTGTTGGTCTGTTTGTTTTGCAGCGCTTCTAGCACAGGTTTGCAATCCGGCAGTGAAGAAGACGATATTGGGGGTGGTCTGGCTGATTTAGCAATGGTTTTTGCTGCATGGAGGAGAGCGCTTGTTTCTGCTCTGTAGTTGGAGGAGATTTTTCCAGTGGGATATGTTTCTTGTGTGAGTTTTCCATTTGTGTGTTGGATGAAAACTCCTGCTCCTCCGTTCTTTACTGCTCCGTCTGAGGACCCATCAGTAAAGACATGTGTCCACTCACTGGGGTGGTAATGTTCATCAATCATCTCTTGTGCCAAAGCTTCAGTAAAGACATGTGTCCACTCGCGGGGGTGGTAATGTTCATCAATCATCTCTTGTGCCAAAGCTTCAGTAAAGACATGTGTCCACTCACTGGGGTGGTAATGTTCATCAATCATCTCTTGTGCCAAAGCTTCAGCAAAGACATGTGTCCACTCACTGGGGTGGTAATGTTCATCAATCATCTCTTGTGCCAAAGCTTCAGTAAAGACATGTGTCCACTCACTGGGGTGGTAATGTTCATCAATCATTTCTTGTGCCAAAGCTTCAGTAAAGACATGTGTCCACTCACTGGGGTGGTAATGTTCATCAATCATCTCTTGTGCCAAAGCTTCAGTAAAGACATGTGTCCACTCACTGGGGTGGTAATGTTCATCAATCATCTCTTGTGCCAAAGCTTCAGTAAAGACATGTGTCCACTCACTGGGGTGGTAATGTTCATCAGTCATCTCTTGTGCCAAAGCTTCAGTAAAGACATGTGTCCACTCACTGGGGTGGTAATGTTCATCAATCATCTCTTGTGCCAAAGCTTCAGTAAAGACATGTGTCCACTCACTGGGGTGGTAATGTTCATCAATCATCTCTTGTGCCAAAGCTTCAGTAAAGACATGTGTCCACTCACTGGGGTGGTAATGTTCATCAATCATCTCTTGTGCCAAAGCCTTCATGACATGTGGAGCTTGGCTTTCCTTCCTTTCTGTTCTGGGACGTTTGTGATCATCCTTCCAGGGAGATGCCTGGCTCCTCAAAAACGGGCAGCAATTCCACCTCTTCCTGGTCTGTAGGTAGCAAGTCTGTATTTTTCTGGCGAAGGGATTTTGAGAGGTGGTTAAAACGCTGTCTTTTAATTCTGTTCTTGGTGTGGTTCTTGATGCTGGAGTGCACAGGGTGGTCTGGCATGTGCAGCAGCTTCTCACTGTGAATGTGAACCTTCTCTTCCCGTCGTTCTGGAAGTTTGTGTAGTTCTCCATTACCTGGTTCGGGGTTGTCTTCATTCTTCCAGTGATCAGCCATTGGCCCGCATTCTGCACTTTGTTCAGGCGGCTGGTGTTTGTTTTGGATGCTGTGGACCAAGCAGAGCTGCCGTATTCCACTGTGGGTCTGACTGTGCCCACATAAACTTTCTTTATGATGTTACACTGTGGGTCTGACTGTGCCCACATAAACTTTCTTCAGCATGTTACACTGTGGGTCTGACTGTGCCCACATAAACTTTCTTCAGGATGTTACACTGTGGGTCTGACTGTGCCCACATAAACTTTCTTCAGGATGTTACACTGTGGGTCTGACTGTGCTCACATAAACTTTCTTCAGGATGTTCCACTGTGGGTCTGACTGTGCCCACATAAACTTCTTCGGGATGTTACACTGTGGGTCTGACTGTGCCCACATAAACTTTCTTCAGGATGTTACACTGTGGGTCTGACTGTGGTCACATAAACTTTCTTCAGGATATTACACTGTGGGTCTGACTGTGCTCACATAAAGTTTCTTCAGGATGTTACACTGTGGGTCTGACTGTGCTCACATAAACTTTCTTCAGGATGTTACACTGTGGGTCTGACTGTGCCCACATAAAGTTTCTTCAGGATGTTACACTGTGGGTCTGACTGTCCCCACATAAACTTTCTTCAGGATGTTACACTCTGGGTCTGACTGTGCCCACATAAACGTTCTTCAGGATGTTCCACTGTGGGTCTGACTGTGCCCACATAAACTTTCTTCAGGATGTTACACTGTGGGTCTGACTGTGCCCACATAAACTTTCTTCAGCATGTTACACTGTGGGTCTGACTGTCCCCACATAAACTTTCTTCAGGATGTTACACTGTGAGTCTGACTGTGCTCACATAAACTTTCTTCAGGATGTTCCACTGTGGGTCTGACTGTGCCCACATAAACTTCTTCGGGATGTTACACTCTGGGTCTGACTGTGCTCACATAAACTTTCTTCAGGATGTTACACTGTGGGTCTGACTGTGCCCACATAAAGTTTCTTCAGGATGTTACACTGTGGGTCTGACTGTGCCCACATAAACTTTCTTCGGGATGTTACACTCTGGGTCTGACTGTGCCCACATAAACTTTCTTCGGGATGTTACCGTCGGCACCCCATGGTGTTCCAGTCAGTTCCTTCATGACGGCAAGTTTCCTTGCAGCTTTCCTCTCTGTTTCTCTGAGGTAAGGTTTCTCATTATAATTCTATGCGTTCTTAGTGACCGGGTCATTATGATACACCCCACATTCCTTTTTGGTCGTACCTTTTGGGTGCCTACTTTATGGCTCAGTGGGTTGAGTGCCGAGCTCGCAATCAGGTTGTGAGTTCGAGTCTCGGTGCGCCCCAAAGTGCGGAGAAATAAGAAAGCGAATCCGAAGTTTCAGACACATTTTCAGTTTCAAGGAGGTGTTAAAGTGTGCGGTCTAACTGACTCATACACGCTATAGCACATCTGCTGCGCGCGCGCGCGCACACACACACACACACACACACACAAGCCTATCACAACTGAAACAATCTGGCACACGAGATTTGGACGGGTTAGATGGACAGATATTAAAGCTTTCTTCCCCTGTTATGTAGATACTCTGACATATCTTTATAATTTGTGTATCGATAAGAAATGTTTTCCTTCTAAATTCAAGCAGGCTAGAGTCATTCCACTGTACAAATCAGGCGATTCTTCTGATCCATCTAACTATAGGCCAGTTTCTGTCTTGTCTGCTCTGTCTAAACCCACTGAAAAACATTTGCAAAAATGTTTATATTCTTATCTCTTTGACAACGACCTAATCCATGAAGACCAGTCTGGTTTCCGTAAAAATCATTCTTGTCATACAGCCCTCATACAACTCACTGACAGTCTTCTACATAACATAAATGAAAATAAATTCACAGGTCTCCTTTTCATAGATTTTGAAAAAGCTTTTGATGTAATCAATCATTCCTTGTTACTACATAAATTAGAAGCTTATAAATTACCACAAGAGTATATTCACCTTATACAATCTTTTCTTTCTAATAGGAAGCAGTTAATAACAATAAATAATCAAACCCTCGAATTTTACATTTATTAAACATGGAGTACCACAGGGATCCATCTTAGGGCCAATTTTATTCTCTACTTATGTTAATGACTTACCTTGTTATATGAAATATAAATGTGAAATGTTTGCAGATGACACATCCTAACATTCAATCAATTCAGACGCCAGTAAACTAACTAATGAACTCCAAGATGATATTCAGAAACTTAATGATTGGACACACTTGAATCACATGTCCTTGAATGCTCGGAAAGCGAAGTGCATGTATGTATGTGCACGACAAAAAAGACAAAAAATGAAACATAACTTCAAACCACTATTCCTAGGCGTCAATAAAATTGAAGAGGTAGATTCACACAAAATTCTGGGTGTCATTATTGATACAGATCTATCTTGGACTGATCATACGAAGTACTTAAGTACACGTCTCTCAAATAGAATACTTCAACTAGCAAAAATGAAAAAGATCCTTAATGTCCATTCACGAAAGCTCTTCTTCTGTGCACATATTCTGCCAGTAATCGATTATGCGTCAACTTTATGGGGCAGCTGTAGCCTCTCAAACTTAAAGTTTATTCACCGTATGTATAAAAGACCGAACTCCCTGACCCCAATGGACTATAAACAACTTAATATATTATCTTTTCACAACAGACTGTACTTCAACAAAGCTGTTTGCATGCATAATGTTATGACACAACCACATGCTCTGCATACCCAGACCAAGAAACAACCTTTACAAATCCAGCTTTCTGTATTCTGGTGGAAATTTATGGAATAATCTCCCACTCACTCTAAAAAGTATCGTAAATAAAAACGTGTTTAAGAAAAATCTGAAGAATCACCTCATTGAAAATAATTAAGTAATACAAATTTTGACCTGTTTGTCTAATATTTCTATTATTTGTGAAATGTTTTGTATATGCTTGTGTTGGCAAGGATTTTGCATTATATGGGGGAACATGTGCATGTGGGTGGGATGGGCGTGGTGTGACTGTGTCCGAGAATTTGTGTTCAGTGGTGTGTGTGTGTGTGTGTGTGTGTGTGTGTGTGTGTGAGAAATGGAAATGCAATTGTGTATTTCTTTATCACAATATTCTTGTATATATATATATATATATATATATATATATATATATATATATATATATATATACATTTATGCATTTTGTTATTATTGTTGCTCTTCATCTGCTTGTTTCTTCTCTCTCTCTTTCTCTCTCTCCCATTTTTTCTTTTTTTTTCCCTTCTTTTTAATTCTTATTTATTTATTAATTATTATTATTTTTTTTATTATTATTATTTTCATTGATGGCTTGATGTAAAAAAGCAATTGTTGCTTATTCAATTTACCATCATGAAATAAAATCTTGACTTGACTTGACACACACAAGCAGATGCCTGATCTTCGCATAAACCCAACGCATGATCAGGCCAAGAGGACCCATCCTAGATGTGAAGAATGCTGTGAAAAAAGAGGACCCATCCTAGATGTGAAGAATGCTGTGAAAAAAGAGGACCCATCCTAGATGTGAAGAATGCTGTGAAAAAAGAGGACCCATCCTAGATGTGAAGAATGCTGTGAAAAAAGAGGACCCATCCTAGATGTGAAGAATGCTGTGAAAAAAGAGGACCCATCCTAGATGTGAAGAATGCTGTGAAAAAAGAGGACCCATCCTATATGTGAAGAATGCTGTGAAAAAAGAGGACCCATCCTAGATGTGAAGAATGCTGTGAAAAAAAAGGACCCATCCTAGATGTGAAGAATGCTGTGAAAAAAAAGTAAAAAAAAAAAAAAATGTGCAGGATGATGTGGAAAAAAAAAATCCGAAGGAAAATGTGAGAAATGTTTGACATTCATGATGAAAAAGATTTTTTTAAAAAACAACTTTATCAGACACAACTTGATGTCCACGTAAAACTTGTTGAATTCAAGAAACATTATTCATGTCACTACTTAGAGAAAACATTTCGTCAATTATAAAAACGTCAGGCAAAATCTATGCCAATACAAATCAACGCAATAACATTGGAACGGAAGAAAAACAAACAAGTAAAATAACATGCAAATATCGATCATAGGCGGTTACAAATTTGAAAAATTGTGCATGAAAATGTTAAAGAACAAAATAATGTGCTAAACATGTGAACTTTCTTCGTTTTGTCTTTATAAACAGAAGAAAAAAAAATCAAGTCACCCCAATGCCCGGCCAACATTATTCTTATGTACGATTTCAACGTAAAAAATTGTTGCCTGCAAGAAATATTATCATCGTCATTGAAAAAACAAAACAAAAAAACAAAACAAAACAAAACAAAAACACCAATTAAAGCTATTCTGAAGTTCTTGTCAGCCGAAAACGCCGAAAACATTGGCTTAGAAACATTAGCTGGCAAAATAAATCCAGTATCAATAACATGGGATTGGGACGGAGGAAAAAACAGAAATCATTACTGCACATATCTGTCTCAAGATACAGCAACTGATGTCGATGGAAAGATTATAGGAAAACGTGAACCCCCCCCCCCAAAAAAAAAAAACAAAAACAAAAAAACCCCACAAAAAAACACAAAAAAACAAAACAACAAAAAAAACAAAACAACAACAACAACAAAAAAACCCAAAAACAAACCCGGAAGAAAGATACATAGAATTAACTTTTCGAGTTCGACTTCTCTCTCTCTCTCTCTCTCTCTCTCTCTGTCAGTTGTGTGTGTGTGTGTGTGTGTGTGTGTGTGTGTGTGGTGTGTGTGTGTGTGTGTGTGTGTTCAGACTGACGTCACTGTTATCATGTACCACTTCAGTGCTTTGGGAAGTTACAGTTATCAGACTAACGCTGTGTGTGCCTTTGGAATCGGTGCAGACATATCAGTCAAAATACACACTGACACCCTCTGATTTTTGTTTCTTCTTCCTTACTTTGGAGACACAATTCTGTTTGTGGTCCATGCATTATTTTGACAAGTATTTAATCTTTGTGTTGTGAACAAAGTCACTGAACGGCACAATGTGCTCAGGGGCGACAATCAAGATCTTCATTTGGCACGTGCGGACTCCGTGCGGACTGACGCACGCGATCAGCTGCTTCCATTTCACACATCGCAGAGTATCATCGGAAGGCGTCGCGAAAATGGGTCTGGGGCACTGCCGTCGTCCCTGTTTCTTTTCTTTTCTTTTTTGTTTGCTTGCTTGTTTTTCTCTTCTCCTCTCTCTTGTGTCGATTGAATGAACGGAGGAGAGCGCTTCATGTTGTGTGCCTAAAAATCTGTCGTAACTCGTCATCAATGGTAGTATACTACTGAATGGTTTGAGCGTTGGACTTCTCTGATCCAGTGTTCATCAGTGATCAGGCTTCGAGACTTTTGGATAATATAATGCAAACTGAAAATCCGATCTACTGTAGAATGATTTCATCTAAACCCCGGGCTGCATGGTTCTCAACTATGATTGTGTCTTCCTCTTGCCACGTACATACAGACGTTTGTTTTGTATAGAAGTGTATCACGCGGCTGTGGATCCTTCTCCCATCCCAACAAATCATTGCTTAGTAAACGAACAGTGCCGGTCTCTGAGCGATCGACTGAGCGAGCGTGCGTGAGAGAGAGACAGACAGAAAAAAATATATACAGAGAAAGAGACAGGGGGTGAGAAAGAGAGATGCGGTAGACAGTTACAGAGACGAGAGAGGCAGAGAAGGGAGACAGACACAGACAGACAGACATAGCGCGCGCGCGCGCGCGTGTGTGTGTGTGTGTGTAACATGTAAAGCAAGCAAGCCTGAGCACTTAAAACACATCACCCAATTCCAGAATCACATCAGCCTGTTACACACAAAGAGATGTAGGCTGATAGAGCGTTCACAGCGACAACAGACCACACGGTTTTGACAGACAAAGTCAGCAGTCAGGGCCTTTAACTCTTCCTTCCCTTGGCTTCCCAAACATCCCACGTTTGTTAACTGAGTGGCTGCAGTTTTTTTGTCTTAAGTAATAGCTCGCTGAGAAACTTGTTACGAAAGATGCAAGATCAGGGGGAGAGAGAAACAGAGACAGAGACAGAGACCTGAGAGACAGAGACAGAGAGGCAGGAGAACGGGATTGGGGACCAGAGACATTGCGAGAGAGAGAGAGAGAGAGAGAGAGAGAGAGGGGGGAAGAGTTATTTATATCTCTCTTTCTTTTTTCTTTTTTTTTTCTTTCTTTTCTTCTAGTCTTTGCTTTGTTTTTACTGAGTAATTTTCTTCATCATTTCCAGTATGCCGAAGCAGAAAAAGAAACCGCTGTGCTGTGCTGTGCTGTGCTATACTGTGTTGTACTGTGTTGTACTGTGCTATGCTGTGCTGTGCCGTGCTGTGCTGTGCTGTGCTGTGTTGTACTGTGTTGTACTGTGCTATGCTGTGCTGTGCTGTGCTGTGCTGTGTTGTACTGTGCTATGCTGTGCTGTGCCGTGCTGTGCTGTGCTGTACTGTGCTGTGCTGTGCCGTGCCGTGCCGTGCTGTGCTGTACTGTGCTGTGCTATGCTGTGCTGTGCCGTGCTGTGCTGTGCTGTGCTGTACTGTGCTGTGCCGTGCCGTGCTGTGCTGTGCTGTACTGTGCTGTGCTGTGCTGTACTGTGCTGTGCTGTGCCGTGCTGTGCTGTGCCGTGCTGTGCTGTGCCGTGCTGAATCACACTGCGTTGTGCTGTGCTCTGCGCTGTGCTGTATCATGTTGTACTGTGCTGTGCTGTGTTGTGTGCTGTGTTGTATCCTGCTGTATTGTGTTGTGCTGTGTAATTGTATCCTGTTGTGTTGTGCTGTGTGCTATGCTGTGTGTTGTGTTGTGTGCTATGCTGTGCTGTGCTCTGTGTGTGTGTGTGTGTGTGTGTGTGTGTGTGCGTGCGTGCGTGCTTGTGCCGTGTACATGTGTGTGTGTGTGTGTGTGTGTGTGTGTGTGTGTGTGTGTGTGTGTGTGTGTGTGTGAAAAACATCGGTGTCAAAGACATGCAAACACACATTCCTGTCAGTGTGGCTTTTTTTCTTTTCTTTTCTTTTTTTCCCCCTCGCTCAGTCAAGATTAGGAAATCAGTAGAAAACTTCAACTCACCTTTCAGTCTAAATCTTTCACACCATATGCATCATTTGAACCACCTTCGTACGTATTTTCGTGAAGTAGTGAGACTAAAATCCGAGTGTCGTCAGTCAATCGTTCGCCTACACACACACACACACACACACACACACACACACACACACACACATGTATATATATATATATATATATATATACATACATAGTCATATATCACCAGCGAATAGTTCACGGTAAGAGCGCACTGCATTGGTAAAAAGAAATTCAGTTTTACCGATACTGTCAGGTAACACCGAAACGATCGCCAGGTCACACTTCCTCAGAAATAACGTGCGTGGCAGTCTTCAGTGTTATTTCGCGG
>NC_134880.1:57294566-57312066 GCF_041734735.1 Babylonia areolata | reverse complement strand
GGGTGGAGGAGAGAGGAGTGGAGGAGAGAGGAGTGGAGTGGAGGAGTGGGGTTGAGGAGAGTGGGGTGGAGGAGAGTGGGGTGGAGGAGAGAGGAGTGGGGTGGAGGAGAGAGGAGAGGGGTGGAGGAGAGAGGAGTGGAGGAGAGAGGAGTGGGGTGGAGGAGAGAGGTGTGGGGTGGAGGAGAGAGGAGTGGGGTGGAGGAGAGAGGAGTGGGGTGGAGGAGAGTGGGGTGGGTGGAGGAGAGTGGGGTGGAGGGGAGAGGAGTGGGGTGGAGGAGAGGTGTGGGGTGGAGGAGAGAGGAGTGTAGAGGAGAGAGGAGTGGAGTAGAGGAGAGAGGAGTGGAGTAGAGGAGAGAGGTGTGGGGTGGAGGAGAGAGGAGTGGAGTAGAGGAGAGAGGAGTGGAGTAGAGGAGAGAGGTGTGGGGTGGAGGAGAGAGGAGTGGAGTAGAGGAGAGAGGAGTGGGGTGGAGGAGTGGGGTGGAGGAGAGAGGTGTGGGGTGGAGGAGAGAGGAGTGGGGTGGAGGGTGGAGGAGTGGGGTGGAGGAGAGAGGAGTGGGGTGGAGGAGAGTGGAGTGGAGGAGAGAGGAGAGGGGTGGAGGAGAGAGGAGTGGAGTGGAGGAGAGTGGAGTGGAGGAGAGAGGAGTGGGGTGGAGGAGAAAGGAGTGGGGTGGAGGAGAGAGGAGTGGGGTGGAGGAGAGTGGAGAGGGGTGGAGGAGAAAGGAGGAGAGAGGAGTGGAGTGGAGGAGAAAGGAGTGGGGTGGAGGAGAAAGGAGTGGGGTGGAGGAGAAAGGAGTGGGGTGGAGGAGAGAGGAGTGGGGTGGAGGAGAAAGGAGTGGGGTGGAGGAGAGAGGTGTGGGGTGGAGGAGAGAGGAGTGGGGTGGAGGAGAGAGGAGTGGGGTGGAGGAGAAAGGAGTGGGGTGGAGGAGAGAGGTGTGGGGTGGAGGAGGATTGAGTGGGGTGGAGGAGAAAGGAGTGGGGTGGAGGAGAAAGGAGTAGGGTGGAGGAGGATTGAGTGGGGTGGAGGAGAAAGGAGTGGGGTGGAGGAGAAAGGAGTGGGGTGGAGGAGGATTGAGTGGGAGGAGGTGTAGGGTGGAGGAGAGTGGAGTGGGGTGGAGGAGAAAGGAGTGGGGTGGAGGAGAAAGGAGTGGGGTGGAGGAGAAAGGGGTGGAGGAGAAAGGAGTGGGGTGGAGGAGAAAGGAGTGGGGTGGAGGAGGATTGAGTGTAAGGAGGTGTAGGGTGGAGGAGAGTGGAGTGGGGTGGAGGAGGATTGAGTGGGAGGAGGTGTAGGGTGAAGGAGAGTGGAGTGGGGTGGAGGAGGAGTGGAGGAGGAAAGAGTGATGTGGAAGATGGATGATTTGTGTGGAGGATGGATGATTTGTGTGGAGGATGGAGGAGTTGTGTGGAAGATGGATGATTTGTGTGGAAGATGGATGATTTGTGTGGAGGATGGATGATTTGTGTGGAAGATGGATGATTTGTGTGGAAGATGGATGATTTGTGTGGAAGATGGAGGAGTGTGGGTGCTGTGGAGGTGGGCGGAGTGGATTTGAGGGTGGAGTGGGGTGGAGGAGGTAGGAGTGGGGGTGGAGGAGGAGACCATGGGGTGGCGGAGAGTGGAGTGGAGGAGGTGAATTGGGGGTGGTTGTGTGGGGAGAAGGAGGGGAAGAATGGGGTGGATGAGGATAGCATGGGGTGATGACTATCTTTGTTTTGGGGTGTTCTGCAGAGAATCGTTTGGTGGATTTGACAAAGGATTTGCTGCTGTCTCTTGCGTCAGATTTTTAAAAAATCGTTCACCCCGCACACACACACACACACACACACACACACACACACACACACACACACACACACACACACACATACACACGCACACACACACACACACACCACACACACACACACACACACACACACACACACACTAACTCTAACACTAACACTAAGACACAACAACAACACACAAATTTCACAAAGTGTTCTAAGGAGTGTGGTGGAGAAGGGTGGATTCTGATGGAGTGGAGTGGAGGAGGTAATAGTGGGGTGGAGGATGGAGTGGAGGAGGTAATAGTGGGGTGGAGGATGGAGTGGAGGAGGTAATAGTGGGTGGAGGATGGAGTGGAGGAGGTAATAGTGGGGTGGAGGATGGAGTGGAGGAGGTAATAGTGGGGTGGAGGATGGAGTGGAGTGGAGGAGGTAATAGTGGGGTGGAGGATGGAGTGGAGGAGGTAATAGTGGGTGGAGGATGGAGTGGAGGAGGTAATAGTGGGGTGGAGGATGGAGTGGAGTGGAGGAGGTAATAGTGGGGTGGAGGATGGAGTGGAGTGGAGGAGGTAATAGTGGGGTGGATGATGGAGTGGAGTGGAGGAGGTAATAGTGGGGTGGAGGGTGGAGTGGAGTGGAGGAGGTAATAGTGGGGGTGGAGGATGGAGTGGAGTGGAGGAGGTAATAGTGGGGTGGAGGGTGGAGTGGAGGAGGTAATAGTGGGGTGGAGGATGGAGTGGAGGAGGTAATAGTGGGGTAATAGTGGGGTGGAGGGTGGAGTGGAGGAGGTAATAGTGGGGTGGAGGATGGAGTGGAGGAGGTAATAGTGGGGTGGAGGATGGAGTGGAGGAGGTAATAGTGGGGTGGAGGGTGGAGTGGAGGAGGTAATAGTGGGGTGGAGGATGGAGTGGAGTGGAGGAGGTAATAGTGGGGTGGAGGATGGAGTGGAGTGGAGGAGGTAATAGTGGGTTGGAGGATGGAGTGGAGGAGGTAATAGTGGGGTGGAGGATGGAGTGGAGTGGAGGAGGTAATAGTGGGTTGGGGGATGGAGTGGAGGAGGTAATAGTGGGTTGGGGGATGGAGTGGAGTGGAGGAGGTAATAGTGGGGTGGAGGATGGAGTGGAGGAGGTAATAGTGGGGTGGAGGATGGAGTGGAGGAGGTAATAGTGTGTTGGGGGATGGAGTGGAGGAGGTAATAGTGGGTTGGGGGATGGAGTGGAGTGGAGGAGGTAATAGTGGGTTGGGGGATGGAGTGGAGTGGAGGAGGTAATAGTGGGTTGGAGGATGGAGTGGAGGAGGTAATAGTGGGTTGGGGGATGGAGTGGAGTGGAGGAGGTAATAGTGGGGTGGAGGATGGAGTGGAGGAGGTAATAGTGGGGTGGAGGATGGAGTGGAGGAGGTAATAGTGGGGTGGAGGATGGAGTGGAGGAGGTAATAGTGGGGTGGAGGATGGAGTGGAGTGGAGGAGGTAATAGTGGGGTGGAGGATGGAGTGGAGTGGAGGAGGTAATAGTGGGGTGGAGGGTGGAGTGGAGGAGGTAATAGTGGGGTGGAGGATGGAGTGGAGTGGAGGAGGTAATAGTGGGGTGGAGGATGGAGTGGAGGAGGTAATAGTGGGGTGGAGGATGGAGTGGAGTGGAGGAGGTAATAGTGGGGTGGAGGATGGAGTGGAGGAGGTAATAGTGGGGTGGAGGATGGAGTGGAGGAGGTAATAGTGGGGTGGAGGATGGAGTGGAGTGGAGGAGGTAATAGTGGGGTGGAGGATGGAGTGGAGTGGAGGAGGTAATAGTGGGGTGGAGGATGGAGTGGAGTGGAGGAGGTAATAGTGGGGTGGAGGGTGGAGTGGAGTGGAGGAGGTAATAGTGGGGTGGAGGATGGAGTGGAGGAGGTAATAGTGGGGTGGAGGATGGAGTGGAGTGGAGGAGGTAATAGTGGGGTGGAGGATGGAGTGGAGGAGGTAATAGTGGGTTGGAGGATGGAGTGGAGTGGAGGAGGTAATAGTGGGTTGGGGGATGGAGTGGAGTGGAGGAGGTAATAGTGGGTTGGAGGATGGAGTGGAGGAGGTAATAGTGGGGTGGAGGATGGAGTGGAGGAGGTAATAGTGGGGTGGAGGATGGAGTGGAGGAGGTAATAGTGGGGTGGAGGATGGAGTGGAGGAGGTAATAGTGGGGTGGAGGATGGCGTGGAGGAGGTAATAGTGGTGTGGAGGATGGAGTGGAGGAGGTAATAGTGGGGTGGAGGATGGAGTGGAGGAGGTAATAGTGGGGTGGAGGTCGGAGTGGATGCAGGGTGGGGAGTGGGGCAGACGTGGGAGGAGTAGGGAGGAGGACAGGGGTGGAGGAAGGAAGTGGAGAACGGAGCAGTGGGGTGGAGGATGGAGTGGAGGAGGTAATAGTGGGGTGGAGGATGGAGTGGAGGAGGTAATAGTGGGGTGGAGGATGGAGTGGAGGAGGTAATAGTGGGGTGGAGGATGGAGTGGAGGAGGTAATAGTGGGGTGGAGGGTGGAGTGGAGGAGGTAATAGTGGGGTGGAGGATGGAGTGGAGTGGAGGAGGTAATAGTGGGGTGGAGGATGGAGTGGAGTGGAGGAGGTAATAGTGGGTTGGAGGATGGAGTGGAGGAGGTAATAGTGGGGTGGAGGATGGAGTGGAGTGGAGGAGGTAATAGTGGGTTGGGGGATGGAGTGGAGGAGGTAATAGTGGGTTGGGGGATGGAGTGGAGTGGAGGAGGTAATAGTGGGGTGGAGGATGGAGTGGAGGAGGTAATAGTGGGGTGGAGGATGGAGTGGAGGAGGTAATAGTGTGTTGGGGGATGGAGTGGAGGAGGTAATAGTGGGTTGGGGGATGGAGTGGAGTGGAGGAGGTAATAGTGGGGTGGGGGATGGAGTGGAGTGGAGGAGGTAATAGTGGGGTGGAGGATGGAGTGGAGGAGGTAATAGTGGGGTGGGGATGGAGTGGAGTGGAGGAGGTAATAGTGGGGTGGAGGATGGAGTGGAGGAGGTAATAGTGGGGTGGAGGATGGAGTGGAGTGGAGGAGGTAATAATGGGGTGGAGGATGGAGTGGAGGAGGTAATAGTGGGGTGGAGGGTGGAGTGGAGTGGAGGAGGTAATAGTGGGGTGGAGGATGGAGTGGAGTGGAGGAGGTAATAGTGGGGTGGAGGATGGAGTGGAGGAGGTAATAGTGGGGTGGAGGGTGGAGTGGAGTGGAGGAGGTAATAGTGGGGTGGAGGATGGAGTGGAGGAGGTAATAGTGGGGTGGAGGATGGAGTGGAGTGGAGGAGGTAATAGTGGGGTGGAGGATGGAGTGGAGGAGGTAATAGTGGGGTGGAGGATGGAGTGGAGTGGAGGAGGTAATAGTGGGGTGGATGATGGAGTGGAGTGGAGGAGGGTAATAGTGGGGTGGAGGGTGGGAGTGGAGTGGAGGAGGTAATAGTGGGAGGAGGATGGAGTGGAGGAGGTAATAGTGGGGTGGAGGATGGAGTGGAGGAGGTAATAGTGGGTGGAGGATGGAGTGGAGGAGGTAATAGTGGGGTGGAGGATGGAGTGAGAGTGGAGGGAGGTAATAGTGGGGTGGAGGATGGAGTGGAGGAGGTAATAGTGGGATGGAGGCATGGAGTGGAGTAGAGGAGGTAATAGTGGGTTGGGGGATGGAGTGGAGTGGAGGAGGTAATAGTGGGTTGGAGGATGGAGTGGAGGAGGTAATAGTGGGTTGGGGGATGGAGTGGAGGAGGTAATAGTGGGGTGGAGGATGGAGTGGAGGAGGTAATAGTGGGGTGGAGGATGGAGTGGAGGAGGTAATAGTGGGGTGGAGGATGGCGTGGAGGAGGTAATAGTGGGGTGGAGGATGGAGTGGAGGAGGTAATAGTGGGGTGGAGGATGGAGTGGAGGAGGTAATAGTGGGGTGGAGGTCGGAGTGGATGCAGGGTGGGGAGTGGGGCAGACGTGGGAGGAGTAGGGAGGACAGGGGTGGAGGAAGGAAGTGGAGAACGGAGCAGTGGGGTGGAGGATGGAGTGGAGGAGGTAATAGTGGGGTGGAGGATGGAGTGGAGGAGGTAATAGTGGGGTGGAGGATGGAGTGGAGTGGAGGAGGTAATAGTGGGGTGGAGGATGGAGTGGAGGAGGTAATAGTGGGGTGGAGGATGGAGTGGAGGAGGTAATAGTGGGGTGGAGGATGGAGTGGATGCAGGGTGGGGAGTGGGGCAGACGAGGGAGGAGTAGGGAGGACAGGGGTGGAGGAAGGAAGTGGAGAACGGAGCAGTGGGGTGGAGGAAAGAGGTGGAGTGCAGGGTCCACAGACTTCGTTGTGTCTGATGATCGAGCACAGGACCAATGAATATGTACGGAACAGAATTAAGAACCTTGCTGGACCTCAGGAACCTCTCCTTTCAACTGTGAAGAGACGCAAGCTGATATGGTTTGGGCACAACACTCGACACACCAGTCTGTCCAAAACAATCATGCAAGGCACCGTCGAGGGCGGGAGAAGAAGAGGAAGACAGCGGAAGAACTGGCACGAGAACATCAAACAATGGACCGGACTCCATACACGTGAGCTGCTGCCGGCGGCTGCTGACAGAGACAGATGGAGAAGGGAGGTTGCCTCTGCGGTCCTCAGGTTTCCCCCAACGAAAGCAGGCGAGAAAGTAACACATCCATCCACCCACCCTCCCACCCAGGAAGACAGATGTTCCCAATCCAATCCCCCTTCCTTGCAAAATTACTGCCTTTTTTTCTAACTTCTTCCACTGCGAACCACTCCAAACAATCCGTCGTCGACCCCATTTTATGCGCCAATTACACTGCTGCGTTCTTTCAATGAAGGAAGGAAAGGAGAGCTGTGTCAATGTGAACTGCACTCCACGTTACAGCATGCAGCAACAACAACAAAACAAAAACTAACAAAAAAACAAGCAAACAAAAAAGGATAGCATATCAACTTAAAATCAAACGAGGAAGAGAACCTTCACAAAAAAAGCAACAGCAAATGCACGTTAAGCGTGGAAAGAAATGAGAGACAGAGACAGAGAGCATTCTGGTGACATCTATGTAGCAAGCTTCTCAGCTAAGTGGCAGCGTAAACTTTCCTAATTGCCAAATAACCACACACACACACACACACACACACACACACACACACACACACACACACAAAACAAAAACAAAACAAAAACAACAACACAAAAAAAAGCAAACAAACAAAACAAAACAAAACAAAAACAACAACAAAAAACGCCATGAGCAGGAAAGACAAAACAGATAAACAAAATAAACAGCCTGCCATGGGAGAAGATGTCATTTATTTATTTTTTTTAAAGGAGTTGAATTTTGTTTTTTGAATGTCCTTGTCACACATTGTGGACAAAATCTTCAGAAGAATAAATAGATAAATGCATGAATAAATGAGCAGATTAAGGAATGAATGAATAAATGAACTAACAAATAAACAAATGCATGAACGAATGCACAAATAAAGAAATAAAGAAGAAAGAAAGAAAAAAAGTAATGAATTAACACATTTATTAATCATTTTTACTTATTCATTCGATTTCAGTTCATAATTATACGCGAATGCCCTGCATTCATTAGAACAGCAAAGCCCATCAGCGCAGGAATCTGTTCTTCCCTGCAGTCTGTTATCTCCCTTTGTTTGCTTCGGATCTTGCTTTGAATACCTTTTCTGGTCATCCCAGGTTTCTCGTTCACAGAGAGAGACAGAGACAGAGACAGAGAGAGAGAGAGAGAGAGAGAGAGAGAGAGAGAGAGACTGACACTGACACTATCTTATTACTGACACTGACACTATCTTATTACTGACTGACACTGACACTATCTTATTACTGACACTGACACTATCTTATTGTCCATTCAGCGTTAAGGGCTTTGAAGAATCGACCTCGATTGCCACTGGAAACATTTACCCACTTTGTACTCACCAAATTGTTATAAGGTGGATTAAGACCTTAATTAACTATTCCTCCATGCGCCAGCCATGCATGCTGAAAAGTATATACGTCAAGTCAAGTCAAAAATCCACAGTATAAAAATGACACCTTTGACGGTTCCACACAGACAGACAGGTCCATTTCAAACAACAACACGACTTACGCTGATATTGTGGAGTGATGGCCTAGAGGTAACGCGTCCGCCTAGGAAACGAGAGAATCTGAGCGCGCTGGTTCGAATCACGGCTCAGCCGCCGATATTTTATCCCCCTCCACTAGACCTTGAGTGGAGGTCTGGACGCTAGTCATTCGGATGAGACGACAAACCGTGTTCCCCTGTGCAGCATGCACTTAACACACGCAAAAGAACCCCCGGCAACAAAAGGGTTGTTCCTGTCAAAATTCTGTAGAAAAATCCACTTCGATAGGAAAATCAAATAAAACTGCACGCAGGAAAATTTTGTTTTTTAAATAGGTGGCGCTGTAGTGCAACGACGTGCTCTCCCTGGGGAGAGCAGCCCGAATTTCACACAGAGAAATCTGTTGTGATAAAAAGAAATAGAAATACAAATACACATTGTAAAAACCACACCTGCTCCTGTCACTCCAGTCAAGATTTGCAGTACACGCTGCAGGTGCGCTGTAAAAAAAAACAAAAAACAAACAAACAAACAAACAAACAAAAAAACGAACAATGACGTCGCTTTTCATCACGACGTCAAACTGCAGTCTTCGAAAAAATAGATTCTAAAAGGTCCCTGAAGAAGATGAGGAAATATAATCAACATCTTCTACATGTTTCAACATGACTGGGTTATGAGCGGGGTAAACGGAAAAAGGCTTGGCCGTTCTTACGACTTCCGTGTACTTCAACGTAAGATTCATACACTTGAGGACCTGGAACCCTCAACAAAAGCAGTTGTCTCGTCATCACTCGCTCACTCACCCACTGCAAACGATTGATCATTTATTCACTCAGTTACGTCATTCACTGTTGAATCGATCGAAAGACATGTCGATCCAACTGATTATGAACTGTCTTATGTAATGGAATCTTGTCAATTTAGATATTGAATTACCTCAATAAAAGCCATGTCTGAGCGTTCATTCAATAATGTATTTATTCAAGGCATCAAACATGTTTTTGGTCACTGTCATTTATTTCTCTATTTACATACTGAAATAAAAGTTAATCTACCTCTTTTAGCAATTATATGGCTGTCTACCAAAGTATCCAGCAAAGGCCTTTGATATCAATATTATACTGTATCGTTTATTTGCTAGTTCATGTATTTCTTTATTTACTCAATTGTTTATTCATTCAAAACGTCTGATATGATACTAAAACATATTGTCTTTTTTTAATTTATTTATTTTTTTTTTTTTGATTTCTGAGTTAGCTTCATTTGAAAATTTCAACTTTTTCGATCATGTGGATGAGAGAGAGAGCGAGAGATAGAGAGAAAAACAAGAAACAAAAAAGAAACAAAGGCACACTTCAATAGACGGAATCAGCTGTTGTGTTTTTATTCACAGCTAATTATGAAGATAGTCGGCAATGGCTATTGTACTGTCTAATCATGGCTGATGAATATTTTGAATTATATAGTGAAACTATTAAATACAAATACATATATTCCTGTTCATAGTACAGTACTTTAAACATATTCAAAGACACACAAACACAGCCCAAAACCTTTCCACAATTTGTTTGAAAACGGCAGACAAAGACTGACTGATTCACTTCATTCAAATAGAGTGTCAAAACACACACGCACACAAAAACACCACACCATACCACATCACAGACAGAGACAGAGAGACATGCAGAGTCAGACACACTCGTCATTTAGTCAACAGACATTTCATCTTATTGTATAATTTTGTATGGAAATAAATCCTATCACACAACGTACTGAGGTTTTAAATTTCCTGTCAGATCAGCAAAAATAAATACAAGATTCTGGAGGGAATAAAATCAATAAAAAGTAAAAAGTAATCCAGTAATCGTTTGGGAGTGATGGCATACTTCTTTTCTAGTAAATTATTAAGAATCGATTATAATGTCTAATTATGTAATAGCAAACACTAAATACCCCTTAAATGACAAACGAATAAAGACACTTTTTTCACACCATAGCTTCGAGTTGCAAAAAATTGTCTGTTTGCTTGTTTTTTTTGTTAGTTTTTGTTTTGTTGTTGTTGCTGCATGCTGTAACGTGGAGTGCAGTTCACATTGACACAGCTCTCCTTTCCTTCCTTCATTGAAAGAACGCAGCAGTGTAATTGGCGCATAAAATGGGGTCGACGACGGATTGTTTGGAGTGGTTCGCAGTGGAAGAAGTAGTTAGAAAAAAAAGGCAGTGATTTTGCAAGGAAGGAGGGTTGGATTGGGAACATCTGTCTTCCTGGGTGGGAGGGTGGGTGGATGGATGTGTTACTTTCTCGCCTGCTTTTGTCGAGCACGGTCACAAAAAAGCACGCATGCACATGAACACACCCACGATTGTGCACGCGCAGACACACATACAGAAATACAGGCACACACACATGCACACACATCAATTTTGTGTACAGAGACAAGGTTGTGATGAGTTTTGGTGCTCTGGTGCGAATATGTGTATCCTTTGCGCGCGCAAGCAAGTCAGTGTATGCATGTATGTGAACATGTGTGCGTATGATATACGATGCGCACGTGTGTGTTTGTGCGTGTGTGCGTTCAGACTTGTTTGCATGTGTATACATGCAACATACACATGTGCACGTGCGTGTTCTGTAGCTGTGTGATAAGTGCAGCCTTTTGCCGCTATCAGCGTCCACTACCATGTTTGTAAATACAACACTCTCACCGCTTGTTTTTCGGGACTACACGTGCAATCAATCAATCCTCCGGCGAGAAGATTTATGTGCACCATTTCCCCCACAAGATGACGAGTATTCCTGCTCACACGCACAGACACACCAGTAATATACAGTTGAAGCTTGATGTTCTCCACGTTTTATACTACTACTACTACTACTACTACTGCTACTACTGCTGCTACTACTACTGTTTTCAACACCTCCGGTTTAAAAACAATCTCTCTTTTCATCCCGACTACCATTCCCAAAACAAATCCTGGTTTATCAAACTTGTTCTCGGTAAGGCATAATGCGTGATTGCAGCTGAAGTAACTATACTACATTTCTTAGCGTTCTATTGAGAGACTGTGTGTATCATTCATGTGTAGCATCACTTCCTTTTTTATGACAAATAACTCTGACTTTTATGAGCAGTTTCAGTTTCTCAAGGAATCATCACTGCGTTCGGGCAAATCCATATATACACCACACCACATCTGATGTCACAGGCAGATGCCTGACCAGCAGAATAACCAAACGCGCTCAGTCAGGCCTTGAGTGTCTGCATATATATCGTGTACCTATCACAGTGGATTTCTTCTACTGAATTTTGCCAGAGGACAACACTCTTGTTGCCATGGGTTCTTTTTCAGTGCGCCATGTGCGTGCTGCACACGGGACCTCGGTTTATCGTCTCATCCCGAATGACAAGACGCTCAGTTTGATTTTCCACTCAAACTTGGGAGAAAGGGCGAGAGCGGATTTTGAACCCGCACCTTCACGGACTCTCTGTATTGGCAGCTGAGCGCCTTAACCATTCTGCCACCTTCCTTTTGTTTAAAATGAGCACGAAGGGTGAAGGGTGAAGGGCGAAGGGTGAAGGGCGAAGGGCGAAGGGCGAAGGGTGAAGGGCGAAGGGCGAAGGGTGAAGGGCGAAGGGTGAAGGGCGAAGGGTGAAGGGTGAAGGGCGAAGGGTGAAGGGCGAAGGGCGAAGGGAATGATGGGATGTATGTGGGGTTGGGGGGTGCGGAACAGATAGTTAGGCGGCACTGCTTAAAAAACAAGAAAACAACAACAAACAAACAAAAAAACAAAAAAAGAGCAAACAAACAAACAAACAAACAAACAACAACAACAACAACAGAAACTGTTGAAAATTCATAGATTTGTTCTAGAGTGGTATATCCCCAGTCCATTTTCTCAGATTCGGACAGATGGTTCTAGATCCTGATTTATCACTTGACACCACTTTCTACCGTTTTCTTCTCCTGTCAGTCAAGGGGTTAAGCGCGACTTGTTCATTTTTCAAAGTCACACTTCTTCTTCCACCATGTTTGTATGCATTTATTTAGATACCATATGAAATGGAAAACAGTGAATAAGTTTGATCATTAAACGTAATTGATACATTTATACTGACAAAGACAGACAGACAAGAGAGAGAGAGAGAGAGAGAGACAGAGAGAGACAGAGAGAGACAGAGACAGAGAGAGAGAAAGACAGACAGACAGACAAGACAGAGACAGAGAGAGAAAGAGAAAAACCGAGACAGAGAGTTGGGGTGATATAATATGTGTGTGTGTGTGTGTGTGTGTGTGTGTGTGTGTGTGTGTGTGTGTGTGTGTGTGTGTGTGTGTGTGTGTGTGTGTGTGTGTGTGTGTGTGTGTGTGTGTGTGTGTGAGTGAGAGACAGAGAGAGAGAGAGAGAGGGAGAGAGAGAAATTATAAACTCAGAAACTGGCACAAAGCAGAACAAAAAGCTGTTCGCACCAAACCATGTCCCATCTATCATACGTGATACGCAAGAGCACTTAAAAAAAAAAAAAAAAAAAAAAATTACGATACATAAACAAGGCGTAAACTGCGTGACAAAGTGCTGTTACAGTCTGACACTGTCAAGACAAGACATCAGTGATAATAAATTCACATCTTTATCAGATTTTTCCATCACTCTACCAGCCTGCGTCTTTCCGTTGGGGGGCGGGGAGGGGGAAGCAGGGGGGGGGGGGGGCGTCGGGGAGGGGGGTGAAGGGGGGGGGGGCTCTGAAGGGAAAAGGGTTCATTCTGTCTATGCTTTTGCTTTGGCAAATATGAAGTTAAGTCTTTTCTGGCATGATGGAGTTTCAGAAAGAAAACCAACAACTGCATTTACACACACACACACACACACACACACACACACACACACACACACAAATGAACATGCGCAAACACGTTTAGGCACAGATAAATAATTATGTATGAATACATATAATAATATTATATATATATATATATATATATATATATTACATAAAAATAATCTTTATATGTATAACTAAACATAAACACGCACACGCGCGAAGCTCAGTGAGTCTGTCCTTACGAAAAGGAGTACAAACAGTAAAAAGAATTGCCCTTACCGGTTGAAATCAAATGAATAGCAATCGCCCCTAACAGGTCTCACAACGATACTGCCTTGAGTTCCAATTCCAGCCTGCTGGACACAGGCATGTGGAATGTGCAGAGGAACAAACATATCTCAAATACAGGAACTGCTCAGTCTTTTCACATACTGTTTTCTTTCCGCAGCACCACAGCAGCAGCAGCCCCTCCTTGATGAAACCCAACAAGTTATTAACGGCAGCACCTCAGAAGCTATTGCGAGATATCAAACGAGCAGAATGCTGCTATTCTGTCTGTCCTTTTAGCCCGAGCAATCCCGAAGAGGCAGTTCAGAGAGCAATGGAAAAACAAACACCAAGCTGGATCGGAGGACGATGCTCTGTGGACTTTAAACAGAGCACAGCAAGTAGTCCTCTTCCGACTGAGAACTGGACATTGTAGGCTCCTTTCACACCTCTACAGACTGAGAACTGGACATTGTAGGCTCCTTTCACACCTCTACAGACTGAGAACTGGACATTGTAGGCTCCTTTCCCACCTCTACAGACTGAGAACTGGACATTGTAGGCTCCTTTCCCACCTCTACAGACTGAGAACTGGACATTGTAGGTTCCTTTCCCACCTCTACAGACTGAGAACTGGACATTGTAGGCTCCTTTCACACCTCTTCCGACTGAGAACTGGACATTGTAGGCTCCTTTCCCACCTCTACAGACTGAGACTGTCCCCAACTGATAAATGCCCATGGGGCACAGGTTCGCAGACACCAGAGCATTTGCTACAGTTCTGCCCAACGTTTGACGCACTGAGGAGGAAAACCTGTGTGGTGGAACTCCGCGAGAAGCTCTGGGCAGCACCTGCTGAACTGCAGAGGACGGCAGACTTCGCGCTGCAGACCGGATGGACCCTCTGACAGCATGACCTGGGGAACGCGGGAGAAGAAGAAGTCTGTCCTGCCGAAGGCGCCGAGGAAGAACTGGGCAGGCAAGGGAATTATGATCCAGTGTTCACCAGAGATCAGGGTTCGAGTTCCCGTCTCAGCATGGTGTTGCTTACTTGGGAAAGGCATTTTACTCCGATTGTACTGACGCGATCCAGGTTTAAATGGGCACCTGTTGAATGGAGAGGATTGGATCCCTCCTCCCAACGCCAGCCGACCTTAGATGTAGTTCACTGACCCGATTGCCGCCGAAAAAAGCTACACGACCTTTAACCTTTCACCCTAACTTTGTGCATGATAGCCAGGGGCAAAGAGGAATGTTTTTCAAAGGCAAGAAGAAACTAGTGATAAGAAGATAAAAGACTGGAAAGGAGAGAAGAATCCTGCCTGTGCTTTCTGAGTCCAAATAAACACAGGATGTGTATATCGGGTCTGCCGATGCATTGCTTTTCCTCTCGGTGCATGATTTTTGCTCCTGCGACAAGTTTACGTTGCCCCTCATACTGAGGTCGTAGCCGCTGTGTCACCGACATGTAACCTCTGCCCCCAGCTGGCCCCGCCCCTCGTTCTTTACCCTCACCATTTTGATCATGTTTTTGTATTTTGGGACTGCTGTCGTGACGAAAAGAAAAATCAATGAGACTGTTTAGTTTTGTAAATGAGTACTACAGATAGGTGAGAAGGAGAATCACACACACACACACACACACACACACACACACACACACACACACACTGAAGGTAAAGCTCCTGTTCACACACACAAACTGGAGAAAACCAAAACGCAGATGCACAGTCAACAGCCCCTATAACTTAAACGACCTGTTTGCCATGAACCTTGATGAATGATATGAATACTCATATAGTGCCTATCCTCGGACGAAGCCCAAGCTCTAAGACCACGCTGTGCAAACGACGTCATTTGCTCAACAGGCTGCCTACCTGCGTAGAGCCAACTGACAGCTGCCACTGGGCACGCATCATTCGTTTCCTCTGTCATTCAGTCAGATTCCAGGCACTCACACATACACACTCAGACAGACATGTGACATGGTATGTTCGTTCTTTAGTTTAACGTCTTTTCACTGTAAGTGATATTAGACGAGGGAAGGAAAAGAATCGAGTGGGAGGGGGTGGGGGGAATTACTGTGTACGCATACGAGTAAGTGAAAGTGTGTGTGTGTGTGTGTGTGTGTGTGAAAATTATTGATTTAAGTTTTGTTTAAAAAATAAACAAAAAATCATAACAATATAACATATTTCTAATGAAAAACTAACAACTATAACAGCGAACCAACTGGACTGTTTAACAAGGAGTTGAAAAAGTCATACATTAGCAATGGACTGCTGAAGATCGTCAACACTGAAGATGATTTCAGTTCAGGGATTTGAGACTTTAACATATCGCAAGTTGGTATATGAATCCTGCCTGTGCTTTCATCACGACAGCAGTCCCAAAATGCAAAAACATGATATATGAATTACACAAAAAAGCTATATCAAAATGAATTTAACACAGTAGCAAATTATATGAGCGAGAATGGTCTACAAATATCAACCGAAAAAACACACTTGATACTTTTTAATAATGGATCAAGTCCAGCAACATTGCCTTCCTTTAAGATTTACGATAACACCCTGGAATATAAAAAAGTAGTTAAATTCCTTGGAGTACACCTTACATCAAAATTAACTTGGAATCATCATATCGATTACATTTTAACAAAGGCCAGGAAAACATTAAACTTCTTGAAAATAGTATGCAAACAACCATGGAGCCAGGACATATTCACTCTACTACACCTTTGCATTTCACTTGTTCGGTCAAAACTTACATATGCACAAGAAGTGTACTTCAGTGCACCGAAATATTTATTGAAAAAAATTCAAAGTATAGACTGCAGAGCATATAAACTGACACTTGGCTTCCAGTCCAAGCTTCCAGTAAGAAAACGTACAGTGCAGCGGGAGTATTGCCATTAGAGGATCAAAGGGAACTTGCGTGTAGTAAATTTGTCTTGAGAAGTTTAACGGACGAAAATGATTTGGAATCGGAAATAAATCTCAAATCCGACCGCGATTTTCCAAAGAGAGCTAGATCTATATCCTCTCATACCACACTGGGAACATACACGTCAAGTATTTTAACAAATTCCGGCGTGAATAAAACCCCACATTTTGCTAAAAGGTCTGTAGTATCACCTACACCTGGATGGGAACTTAAAAGAGCGCACTTTGATATCGATCACACTGATCTGACCAAAGATGACAACATAAATTTACTTACATCGCATGTACGAATCCATTTGGAAGAGAAATACCTTAATCATCTGAAGATTTTTACAGACGGCTCTGCTGTAAATGATAGAGCTGGTGCTGCTTTCGTTATTCCAGACCTTAACTTTCAAAACTCTTTTCAACTGGGAGAGAATAAATCCATCTTCACAGCTGAACTCATAGCAATCCTAATGGCGTTAAATTTCATGATATCCTTTCGGAAAACTATTTTTCAGATTCTATTTTGTGTTGATTCCAAATCAGTTCTTCACGCTATTGAACTTATAAAAGAAACGGTTAGGTATGAACTCATTATTGAAATTAACCATTTGATTCACGAACTCTTATTAAGAGGCTCTCACATAACCTTTTGCTGGATTCCTTCTCATTGCGGTTTTTACTATAATGAAAAAGTTGACATTTTGGCTAAAAAAGGAGCTAGAAGCTCCACGAAGGAGTTAGATTTAAATATTTCGCTTTCACTACAGGAATGTTACACCATCGTAGAAAAAGTCCAATGGTCAAAATTTCAGTCTGAAGAAAAACACACTGGTAACTCGGAGTTACATAAGAACATAAAGAAAATGTATGGTTTCATGGGAAAACATTATCATAATGATTTTCATAAGAGGCAAATCATTTCTCTAATCTGCAGATGGAAAATGAATTGTTTTAGGACAAAATATGTCAGTAATGTTTCTTGCATCTGTGGTGCTCACATAACAGCCGATCACATGCTATGTGTATGTTCGTTTATTTATTTATTTTTTTTAAGAGATTTACCTGCTGCCTCTGGAAAGCGAACTGTCGCGTGTCAGTCATCGGTTAATCGGAAGGAAGCTTTCTTCCTATTGACGTGCGTGCATTGCCAGCGTGCGTAGCTTTTCACTGAGCGGACGTGGGGGAGATAGGGGTGGAACTGCATGACAGACAGATACACCTGTTCACTGAGCGGACGTGGGGGAGATAGGGGTGGAACTGCATGACAGACAGATACACCTGTTCACTGAGCGGACGTGGGGGAGATAGGGGTGGAACTGCATGACAGACAGATACACCTGTTCACTGAGCGGACGTGGGGGAGATAGGGGTGGAACTGCATGACAGACAGATACACCTGTTCAGATAAAGGGTAGGGAGGGCTTCATTTTGTTAGCGTGAGAGCTGTTTGTACTCCCCATTAGACTCCACTGTAGGAAAATAAACGATGAAAGAAAACAAAAATATTATGACGTTCCTCGAATGCTGGACATCATTACCATATTAAAAAAAAAAAAAAAAAAAAATCATATAGGTGCAGGAATGTAAACATGTAAAGGCACATTAACATTAATTGTTGACTGCACTGTGAACCA
>NC_134880.1:57277066-57289566 GCF_041734735.1 Babylonia areolata | reverse complement strand
GAGCAACAGGATATTGGAACGTGCGGGTGTGTATATATATATCTTTGTATATATGTGTGTGGGGTTGGGGGTGGGGGATATGGGCGTGTGCTTTTACAAGTAAGTGTTCATCTCTGTGTGTGTGTGTGTGTGTGTGTGTGTGTGTGTGTATGCCGTGGAAGCTGCGATACGTAGCCTAGAAATGAGTGCGTGGAGGAATGGAGTACAGGAGGTGCAGGGTAATGTGGTGTGTGTGTGTGTGTGTGTGTGTGTGTGTGTGTGTTGGGGCTCATGTACGTTTATGTGTATTTGATGTGCTTTCATATCTGTTATGCATGTGTGGATGTATGTGTGAATGCGTGTCTTCATGTTTTACATTTATTTGCTTATTTATCATCATTGTTGTCTTATTTATTTATCAATTTATCTATTTGTTTATTTATTATTATTATTATTATTAAATTATTATTATTATTACTACTACTACTCCTTTTTTTTATATATTATAATTATTATTTATTTATTTATTTACTTATTTATGTACGCTTATCTATTATTTATTCACCTTTTTTTCTCAAGGCCTGACTAAGCGCGTTGGGTTACGCTGCTGGTCAGCCATCTGCTTGGCTGTAGCGTATATGGATTTGTCCGAACGCAGTGACGCCTCCCTGAGCTACTGAAACTGAAACTGATCTAAACTTGGCACCTTGATCTGATATTCTGACACAACAACAAGAGCAGTCATTTTTATCATTTTTTGTTCAAATAGGAACTTTTGTTACGCATGGAAATTATATCTATTTTGCATGTCTTTGGTGCAGATAGTAAAAAAGGGAAATTAATCTGTGATTAATGCTAAGGGGCTTAATTTGCATTAAATTGATCTTTCTCATCTTAAACATTACGCTTTGAAATTATTCTCAATACATAAAAAGCTTGTGTGTTTTACTGTCAGTGTACAGGGCTTCGTTCACTATGTTCTTTCGCCCAAGTGGTATTTTTCGGAAAATACTAAAATCAATACGACGAGTGGACTTTATAGATCTATTGGCTGAGCCCTGAAGGTCATGGGCAAAAATCAATTGTGTACACATATTTATACATATTCAAAACGCATGCTCATAGTCTTCGCGAACGCGAACGACGCCATTTTGTTTCAAGTTGTTGACCTGCCCGTTCAATCCTATATTCAACCGACAATACACGATAACATGTGATGGAAAGTTGGAGAAGGAGATCGTTAAATACTTATTCAGCGAAAGATTTGTGAACGCCTCATCACTTACTGGATTATGCCCCAAACTGCCATAAAAATATCCACAGAAACAGTCGGAATTCACAGTTAAAAATAATAAACCATGAGAGTTAATACCCTATAATTGATGAAACGTAAAAATTTCCAGTCTTGACTTTTCTCAAAATGAAGTCCTTTTCACTTCATACGACGTTTAGAAGTACTTGTATTTGACTCTACATGTTACTAGTTTAACAAAATACTCAATTTTCGTATCAACTTTAAAACTATAAAACTAGAATGAACATAAAAGAGAAATTGAATCGACCGTGTCGAACCGCGTGTAACTAAACTTGTACATCCATCTAGATCCAGAGAAAACGGCTGAATGTTGCAGTGTGATTGCGGCGATAACCACGTCTCCTTTATCGCGGACTTAAAAATTTTTTTTTTTAATTGCCCTTAAAGATTTTTTGAATGCCCAAGATACACCAGAATAATATGATTTAAACAGCGTTCTCACTGCGAATACCGCAATCGATTTATCGCCCTTTAAAAAAGCATGTTTAAATGTTATATTTTTGAACGTCACTTAAGGAGCCACGATAGTGTAATGGGTAAGACAGTTTCTTTTCACCAGAAAACGCGGGGTTCGAATCTGCCGTCAGGACACACACACACACACACACACACGCCCTCCCCACACAATCCCCATGTGCTGTTGGTGGTGTCATCTTTTCTATCATTACTACAGCGGGTGGTGGAATCGGTTAGGCAGTTTGACTTCCGATCCAGTGTTCACCTGTGATCAGTCAGAGTTCCAGGCCCCCGTTTCGGCAGCGCGCTGTGTCCACAAAAAAGGCTGCTTTTCTTCTTCTTTTTCTCACTCCACCCAGGTTAGGAAAAAAAAAAAAAAAAAAAAAAAGCGAAAGGTCCCATTATCTTTTACAGCCATCGGAGAAGTGAATTCAGATCCACTGTGTTTAGGGTCCGGCATAAGAAGGCGGGGCCCAATCCTCTCCTTCCGCTGTTTTCAATAAACCTTCTCCGGTCTATGTCAGGTACCCATTAGCACCTGGGTTGAGTTAGGAAAATCGAGGTACAAAGTGTCTTTTCCCCAAGGACATAACATCAGGCCGAAACGTGGTATCGAACCCTGCTCGCTCTCAGTACCACAAGTCCAACGCCTTACTGATGGTGCCACGGTGCCTCCTAGACCCCTGACATCAGGTCGGGGAAGGTGTATATATATATATATATATATATATATATATATATATATATATATATATGACGGCAAAAGAAGATTGGGCCCGGCCACTATCCTGTGCCGAGTCCTACACATAGTCGCTGTGAATGTATTGCCCCGAAGGCCGTTTAAAAACCTTGGGGACCACCTAGCGCTTTTTCCTCGTTGCTCGTCATATGCCATTTTGCTGCCACAACTTCCAAATTCCAAGATTCAAAGAAAGTTAATCCTTTTGCCGCCTTTTGGGGGTGTGGAGGTTACAATAACAATACATACGTACCCATTCAATCACAACTTCAATCCAACAATGTCTCCGAAACATGCAAAAAAAGAAAAAGAAAAAGAAAAAACAACAACAACAACAAAAAAACCGCACGCACACGCACGCGCGCGCGCACACACACACACGCGCGCGCGCGCGCACGCATTGATAATAATGAGTTGCAAACAAAACAACTCAAACTTAAACACACCGATAAGCATGTTCTAGTATTAGCTAAAGTTACACACCCTTTCCAAGTTTTATGAATTCACTTGAATTAATATTGTTTCTGTAACATCTTTTTACCACAGTCAGAGGGAATGAGCAGCAATTGTCAATATGTCTGTTTGGACCCCCCCCCCTCCACTCAATCTGTCCGTACACTCTCTGTCTCCTGTCAAATGTTGTTGTTGTTTTCTCTCTCTCTCTCTCTCTCTCTCTCTCTCTCTCTCTCTCTCTCTCTCTCTCTCTCTCTCTCTCTCCTATTTTAGCTGCTGTTGTTTGTCAGACGAAATTTTCCAAGGACGAGCATAACTTGGGACAGACCACTCCTTGGTAACGTGTAGTGTTTTCATTCCTTAAGTGCGCTCTTTCTGCTTTCCCTTAAGAAAAATATTTTAAAAAAAGTCACGGGAGATTATTCCAGTCTGTTAAGTCCGTTCAAAGTGAAACGACAGCCTGTTTCTTTGGAGCCACTTAACTCTCTTCGTGTTTACGTCTGGTTGGGGCAGTGTTTTGTTCCAGAGAGGGATAATTTGGTGCGTTTACGCAGGTCAGAGTCGTTGTGAGAAGTTTGGGAGAGCGGTCCCATTCATTCCGTTTGCAAAACGTTGGGGTTAGTTAGCAGAGGTCCCGGCGTCAGCTGTATTGATTTTGCGCACGTAAAATAAACTACGTCAACAAAAGGGTTAGTATTCGCGAGTTTCTGCAGGAAAAACAATCACTTTAAAAGCAAAACAAACACGCTTACAGAAAGAGAACAAAAAGGTGGCAGTACACTGTGGCTAAACGCTCTCCCCAGTGACAGCTGACCGAACTTCACACAGAGAGAGAAGTCTGTTGTGGAAAAAAGTAACACTATACATTATCATATCTTACCATACCATACCATGCCATACTACACACACACACACACACACACACACACACACACACACACACACACACACACACACACACACACACACACAAGGTCATCTTAAAAATCAAGCAAATAAGGCTCTACATATGCTACTCAGAACATTTCGTAATACAAATATGAATATAGATATCATGTGTCAGTTATATGATACTTTGATAACGCCTATTTCAACATATGGAGCAGAAGTTTGGTTCCCATATGATGTTACAGGAAATGTTTCGTTTAATTTATCCGAATTATTTAGTAATTGTCTTTTCAACAAATTTCCACATGAAAGACTTCATGTCAAGTTTTGTAAGCAGATACTTGGTGTACATAAAAGAGCAATGGTTCTCCCCGTTTTAGGAGAACTAGGAAAATTTCCTTTTAGCTAAAAATAATATGTCAAGTTATTGGCTATTGGATACACATATTAGAGCTTCCTCAAAATTCACTTGTATACACAACATATAACTGCATGCATCGTCAAACAAATGAAAATGTTCAGTGGCTACCTTTCATAAGAAATGTATTAACTAGCACTGGATTAGATAATGTTTGGAAAAATCAGTTCACTTTTAGTGTTAAAAGATTAAAGCATGTTGTATCCAAGAAGCTTGAAAATGAATATATAAAAGTTTGGAAACAGAAACATGACAGTTCATCTAAATTAGCATTTTACAAGAACGCTGTGACAAATTATAAAATTGAACCGTATTTAAAGAATACAGCAAATACACAACACAGGAAAGCACTGACCATGTTACGAATCAGCGCCCATGACTTATCAAATCGAACAGGGAAGATATAAAAATACACCGAAAGAACAAAGACTGTGTGATACTTGTAACAGTTTAGAAGATGAGATTCACCTTTTTAGACAATTGTGTAAAGTACAATACTTACAGACACAGATTCCTAATCGATATATGTCGTCCAAATGCAAAGCCTAGTGAATTGATCCTTCTAACAGAAATACAGCCAAGGCTGGCGAAATTTGTTCATGAATGTTTCTCTTCTTAATATGCTCATGTTTATGTTTCATTGTGTCTTATAAACTTTAAGGTTTTATGACAATAAAAAGTATTCTATTCTATTCTATTCACACACACACACACAGAGACACACACACACATACACGCACACGCCCACGCCCACGCGCGCTCCGCTCACACGCACTTACACAACTAACAGAAGTTGAAGAAGCACAGTGGTCAATGGTAGACAGGACGCGCAGCGAAAATTGTCTCTCTGTGTCCTCTACAGGGAACTAAGATAACTGCAACCAGGAGGGCTTTCAATACCAGAACAAAGCAGAGATGACACGGCAGCAGACTGTGGAAAAGGCTGAAAACAGTTAACCCCACTTGAAGGCAAGGAACTGTCGAGGGAGGGAGGCAGAGAGAGAGAGAGAGAGAGAGAGAGAGAGAGAGAGAGAGAGAGAGAGAGAAAGAGAGACAGAGACAGAGGCAGAGACAGAGAGATGGAGGAAAAGAGAGAGATGGAGAGAGAGAGAGATGGAGATGGAGAGAGATGGAGAGAGAGATGGAGAGAGAGAGAGAGTTGGAGAGAGAGAGAGAGAGATGGAGAGAGAGCGAGAGAGAGAGGGAGAGAGAGAGATGGACTGACGAAATTGAAGAATGGACGGGTGAACCGTTTGAGAGACCTGACGAACAGTTTCATGCGGCACCCCGATGCTGACTCTTCACAAAGTCAGGGAGAAGAAAAAGAAGAAAGGCGACAGACTTAAAGCTTCCAACGCTGTGATTAAGACAGGATGCAAACGTTGTCTTTGTGTGTGGTATTTGGATTTGGTATACTTTTATCTTTTCTGTCTCTAACCGCACATCGCAATTTTCAAGACTGGACTTCAGTAAAGCATTCAATGATGGTACTGCAATGCAAACTGTAGAATAACACGCGTAGGCTGCAGTGGATATGGGGTTAGTACTTACTTTTTACTTACTTATATACTTACTCACTTACTTACTAACTTACTTATTCAATTAAGCTCTTTGCCTCCATACGAGAATTGGCCATCGTCGTCCTTTCTCTATCTGGGCTGCCCTTTCTGCATCTGTCCACTTGATCCGCTGTCACCTGCTCCGCCTCAGAATCTCGCTTCCAGCTTGCTGTTATGGGCTGTCCGCTCTTTTCATCCCCCCTGTCTCTTCCCCAGGTCAGAGCCTGGCTGCTGATGCTGGACGTTGGCGCGTTTCTGGGCTGAGTGACGTGAGAATAATGCCAGAAAGAGATGGCGAGGAGGAACTGGGCAAGAAATACAAATCCTACTTAAGCTTGTGCCGTTTTTGGTATGAAGGCAGCATGCGGATTTGCTGAGCGATTGTATTGTGTGTGTGTTGTCGCTTGTCACAAAGGATTGTATTGTGTGTGTGTTGTCGCTTGTCACAAAGGATTGTATTGTGTGTGTGTTGTCGCTTGTCACAAAGGATTTTCTGAGGCTGTGCTGACGTCACCGTTTTGTAACGATGTCTCGTCTGTTCTGTCTCTCACTCTCTGTCTCTCTGTGTGCATGGGGTTGGAGGGAAGGAGAGCGGGGTATGGGTGGGGATAGAGTCATTGTAGTTTGTTGCTTTGTTGTAGTCTTTTTCATTAGTTTCTCACGTGATTTTTCAGTGGCTGTTTGTCGTTGATATGTTTCTTGTTGATTGTTGTGTGCTCATGTATTCTTTGATGTAGCCTCACCCCCCACAGCCCTCTTTTTTGTCTTTCTGTTTATAACCAAGGGCTGAGTGGAAAAAAAGATAATGTGTTGCTTTTCTCATTACCCTGGTCAAAGACGAAGCGCCGGGCTTGTCCTTATTTATTCCGAGCATTTGACATATATGTTAATGTACTTATCTTTTGTCATTATCGTTATGTTTTTTTTTTTTCTCAAGTTCTACGCGTGTTGGGTAACGCTGCTGGTCAGACATCTGCTAGCAGCAGATGTGGTGTAGCGTATATGGATTAGCACGAACGCAGTGACGCCTTATTGAGACACTGAACTGAACTGAACCGTTGTTCTTTTTCTTTTCACTAGCTCAACGAGGCGAATGCAGACTGGTGAAAGCAGCCTAATGACGATGGATTGCACAGGCCTATTTTGGGAGACCCCCCCCCCCCCTCCCCTTGCCAAGAAACGGGGGCAAATGGGTTGTGGGACTTGGAAGCAGAGGTCTGGCATTATATGACCATGGGGTATCTGTGTGTCTGTACTGATTATGATTGGCGCAATGTTCAGGTTTCCCCCCCTTAAAATAACAACTATAAACGAACCAAACAAATGAAAAGAAAAACAAACAGCAACAACAACAACAACAACAACAAAAACCCAACAAAACAAAACAACAACAACAACACGGAAATCAGTCGCTCTGAGGTATTGTTTTGGATTGTTATTCAGGTACAAACATGCTAATATGATAGATCATACGTGTTACGTGTTAGAATTCTGTATGTGTGCGTGCATGCGTGCGTGCGTGCTTGCGTACGCGCGCGCGCGCGCGCGCGTGTGTGTGTGTGTGTGTGTGTGTGTGTGTGTGTGAGCGCGTGATGTTTGTTTCTCTATGTGAGGGTGTGTGTGTGTGTGTGTGTGCGCGCGCGCGCTTCCGTGCATGTGCATGTACACGTGCGCGCGCACGCGTGTGTATGTGTGTGTGTGTGTGTGTGTTTGCGCGTATGCACGCATTTCTCATCTGGCGTGTCAGACACCCCCACCACCACCCTCCTCCTCCCTCTGTGCGAGTGATTGTTGTCAGGATGGTTCCACTCCTGTCCAGACCCCCTCCTGTCGTCTTACTCGATCCATACCTGCCCGTTCACACACACTATGCGAAATGCTCACGAAAGTGCGATCTCAAAAGCTGTCGGTTGTTTGTCAGTTTGTTTTGTTTTCGTTGTCTTTTTAGATTGAGGTGGTTAATCATGTTTATTTCCTGTTGCTGAATATTCATTTACTCCGTACCTGCCAGTTCACACACGCGAAATCCTCACGAACAACGCGACCTCAAAAGCTGTTGCTTGTTTTTTGTTGTTGTTGTTTTGTTGTTGTTGTTGACTTTTTTTTGGGTGGTGGTGGTGTTGTTAAAACGTGTTTATTTACTGTTGTTTAATTATTTATCTGCTACGTAGTATCAATCCATTGCCATTGTCACGAAATCAGTAGTTTTATCGTTGTTGTTTTTGCTTTCGTTCTTGTCATTGTTACTGTTGGCGTCAGTTGAATGCAAGTCACTTGGGCACATAGTTTTTTGTGTTCCTTTTTTTCATTTCTCTTTCTCTCCTTTTCTTGTGAGTTGTCAACAAGAAGCTTTCTCGATTGCTCGATAAATACAAACAAAAAGAAACAGATGTGTGGATCGTCCGTCGGGATCGACGAGGACCATCTAGTCATCCTGGGGGTGGGTGGGTTGGGCTCTGTGGGTGCGCAGATGACTGGTCAGGCCAATCCGCGCCCGGAAGGTTCTGACGCAGTGTGGACAGGGGATGGTGGCGGCTGTCGGGGACTTGCTGGCACTGCTTTTCCTGGCCTGTCTGCGTTGCTCTGCTGCAGCGATTCTGTTGGCCTCACAGGATTTGGCGCCTTTGTGGACAGCTGAACGCCACTTTGGTCTGTCCATTGCATTCAGCTCCCATGTGTCGTGGCTGATGTTGAAGGCCTTCAGAGAAGCTTTCAGAGTGTCTTTGAAGCGCTTCTATTGGCCTCCATGGGAGCGCTTGCCATGTTGGAGTTCGCCGTACAGCAGTTTCTTGGGGAGCCGGTGGTCTGGCATGCGAACTACATGGCCTGCATCAAGATGGTGTAGATGCTGGGCAAGTTTGCACGAGTGAGCACCTCTGTGTCAGGGATCTTCTCTTGCCACTTTATGCCAAGAAGTTTTCTGAGGCTGGTGGTGTGGAAGTGGTTCAGCTTTTTGGCGTGGCGTTTGTAGACCGTCCATGATTCACATCCATAGAGCAGTGTGGTGAGAACTATGGCCTTGTATACTTTGAGCTTCGTCTCCAGGGTGATGCCTCTCCTGTTCCAAACGTTCTTATGGAGTCTGCCGAAGGCAGCGCTGGCTTTGGCGAGTCTGGCATTCACCTCGTCGTCGATGACAACTGTGCGAGAGAGTGTACTGCCCAGGTGTGTGAACTTGTCCACCGCGTTCAGTCGTTGCCCGTTGATGAAGATGTTTGGTTCAACGTGTAAAAGGTGTTGGTTGTATAGAGTGTGGTTCGATTCTCATAGAAAGAGAGAGAGGGGAACAGACAGGGGGATATAGGATCGACTAATGTTGCACTCACTCACTCTCTCCTCACATCAATAGCAGGGCCACATGGAGTGGTTTTTATAGAGTGTTTACTTTACAATACAGCACACAGTAAAAAGTTCACCCTACACCTAAAGCAGCACCTATAAGCAGCACACAGCCCAACAAGGATTTCATTGCTCCTCACATCACTGATCAGTCAGTCACCCTGTGTCAGTCAGTTCTTCTGGGAGACTGCTCAGAACTGGCTGTGCTGACTGGTTTTATCCCTTCCCACAACATACTGTGCATACTTATGCAAGCTACAACACTCACTCCCCCAACTAGCTGAACTAAAATAACCAATCTTTGCTTGTCCTAGTGACGCTATGTGAATGACTGACAGATTCACTGCTTGATCCCAATTCGTCCAGTTCAACAGATTGATCTGATTCGCTAACAAAACCTGCTTGTGTATACACACTGTGACGCCAAGTCTAACATTTAACGTCACAAAGAGAAGGGGGTGAGGTGGTGGGGGGGGGGGGGGGGGGGGGGGTGAGGAAGACATCAGAGCATCATGCCGACCGGGTCGAGGATAGATTTTGCATAAACTCCCCCTAGCTTCATCCCGAAGTCCTGCCATCCACCTCAGCAATGTTTGTGAACGGGAAGATGGGGAATGACTTGAAAGACAGGCCGCCACACGGGATGTTCTGCTCAGCACGGAGATTGCGGCAGACATCACGTAACTACACGTATTCCTATAGCTGGGGCGGGTGACGCAGCGTCGCTGACCAAAGAGGGCCGACTAGGGAGTAGGGGTGAGGGAGGGTGGAAGGAGGGAGGGTGGCGCAGTGTCGGCGCGACCTCAAAGACTGGACTTTGGATGGCGCGGGAAGGGAGATAATAAGGAGGGGGGGGGGACGAAGGGATGGGGAGGGAAGGGGGACAGAGTGCAGGTGGTGGGGGGTGACACTGCTGGCACACTATAACAAACGTAAGGCTTTCCTGGAGCTGGTTGGTGCATCACCTCAGTCTTCTTTGTGCTGATTGTGAGGCCAAAGTTGTCACAGGCAGCTGAGAACTTGTCGACACTGTGTTGCATGTCAGCTTCGGAGGCAGCATTGAGAGCACAGTCATCAGCAAACAGGAAGTCGTTGACGGTGTCTGTCCTCACGTTGGTTTTTGCTTGAAGCCTCCTGAGGTTGAAGAGTGAGCCATGTGTGCGGTACCTGATGCCAATGGCTACGTCAGCGTCTCTGAAGGCATCTGTCAGCATGGCTGAAAACATGAGACTGAACAGGGTGGGGGCAAGAACACACCCTTGCTTGATTCCGTTGGAGACAGGGAATGGTTCTGAAGTCTTTCCATTGTCTTGGACTCGGGCCAGTATCCCATCGTGTAGTTGCCATATGATGGTGATGAACTTTCTAGGACATCCGTACTTCGCCATGATTCTCCAAAGGCCATCTCTGCTAACAGTATCGAAGGCCTTGGTCAGATCGACATAGGTGGAGTAAAGGTCGGCGTTCTGTTCCTGACACTTCTCCTGAAGCTGCCTGGCAGCAAACACCATGTCGCTAGTCCCGCGTTCTTTCCGGAAGCCACACTGGCTCTCTGGTAGGAGACCTTGCTCAAGGTGCGCTATGAGACGGTTGAGTAGCACTCTGGCCAGAGTCTTGCCTGCGACGGACAGCAGGGATATTCCACGATGGTTGTCACAGGCCTGACGATTTCCTTTGCGCTTGTACAGGCGTATGATGGAAGCGTCTTTGAAGTCCTGTGGAACTGCCTCATGCTGCCAGACGAGCTGGAATAGCTGATGAAGCTTCTCAGTCAGCGCAATACCACCTTCTGTTTAGACCTCAGCTGGAATGGAGTCTGAGCCAGGGGCTTTGCCACTGGATAGCAGATGGATAGCTTTCTGGGTCTCCTCCAAAGTTGGAATGGCATCCAACGATTCACTGACTGGCACCTGGGGGAGTCGGTCAATGGCTTCATCACTGATGGTGGAAGGGCGGTTCAGTACACTGTCAAAGTGTTCAGCCCATCTTTCAAGGACCCCGTCCTTGTCAGTGATTAGGGTAGAACCATCAGCACTGAGGAGTGGAGCAGATCCGGAGTTGGTGGGACAGTAGACTTCTTTCAGGCCGTTATAGAAGTTCTTCATGACGTTCCTGTCTGCAAAGCCCTGGATCTCATCAGCTTTGTTGCTCAACCAGGAATCCTGCATCTGCCGCAGCTTCAGCTGGATGGTGCTGCGTGCGCTCTTCAGTATGTCTTTCCTTGACTGTGACTTGGGATTTTCAATGTGGGCTCTGTTGGCTTGGCGTTTGTCTTCCAGCAGCTGCTTGATCTCAGTGCAGTTCTCATCAAACCAGTCTTTGTGCTTCCTGACAGAAGGCCCCAGGCACTCCATGGCAGTGTTGTACACCGTCTCATGCAGTGCGCCCCATGCTGCCTCCACATTCTGGTTATCCAGCACGGTGGACTCAAGGCGTTCCTCCAGGGTGTCAGCAAAGCTCTGCTTGATGTTGCCTAGTTCCAGCTTGTTGACATTTAGGCGTTTGGGTGCTTTCATGCCCTGAGGCCGTCTCTTGGGCTGGATGCGGAGGTTGAGCTTGGAGACGATAAGGCGGTGGTCTGTCCAGCACTCGGCGCCGCACATGTCCCTCTTCCTGACGATGACAAAGTCGATGAGATGCCAATGCCCAGAGCGAGGATGCATCAATGACGTCCTATTATGGGTAGGGAGGCAGAAGACGGTGTTTGTGATAAGAAGGTCGTGCTCGGCACATGTCTGGAGAAGTAGTTGACCATTGCTGTTACAGTTGCCAACCCCAAGCTTCCCAATCACGCCTTCCCAGGAGGTGCTGTCACAGCCAACTCTCGCGTTAAAGTCACCAAGAATGATGAGCTTGTCTGCGTTGGGAACAGTGGTGATGACAGCGTTCAGGTCCTCGTAGAACTTGTCCTTGATCTCATCCGGGTTGGTCATGGTGGGCGCGTAGGCGCTGACAATGGTGGTAAACTTCTTCCCGTTGCATAAAGGGAGTTTCATCGTCATCAGGCGATCGTTCACTCCTTTCGGGGGGCCAGCCAGCTTGCCAACGAGGGTTGTCTTCACTGCAAAGCCAACTCCAGCCTCACGTCTCTCTTCAGGTCCGCGACCACTCCAAAAGAAGGTGTAGCCTATGCCTCGATCACAGAGTTCGCCTTCTTCTGCCAGTCTGGTCTCACTTAAGGCAGCGATGTCGATGTTGTACCTGGCTAGTTCACTCGCAATGAGTGCTGTGCGTCTCTGTGGTCTGTCCAATTCGCCTCTGTCCAGAAGCGTACGCACGTTCCATGTGGCAATGGTCAATGGGGTGCTGCTTGTTTTCTTCTTTCTTTCCTTTGTGTATCGCATGCTTGAGTAG
>NC_134880.1:57262066-57272066 GCF_041734735.1 Babylonia areolata | reverse complement strand
ACACACACACACACACACACACACACACACACACACACACACAGAACGAAGAAAGGAAATCCATGTCAAAATGATGGATCGTCTTCTATAGACATATAAATCATTTTGCAATTGGTAGTTGCCAAAACTAAAAGGAAGAAAAAGAGAACAAAGCCACCCTGCACAAAACCAAAAGAGGGAAGAAAAGGAAAGAAAGAAGAAGGAAATGTATTTCACGTGATCTATCGTTTTCAACAGGCACTGGAATCAGGTTGCAAAAAGATAGCTCTAGAAATATACCAAATGAAATTTTTTTTAAAGAAAAAAAAGGGAAAAAAAGTAGAAACGAACGATAACGAGAGTCAGAGAAAAAGATTCCTCTCGGACTGATACAGCAATTTGCGAAACAAACATGTACACAAACAAAGAAACACAACAAACTTCTATCCAGTTAACACGATTCCTCAATCTGAGCCTTTCTGCAGAAATGTGTAGGACGGCGGAGGGCAGAGAGAGAGAGAGAGAGAGAGAGAGAGAGAGAGAGAGAGAGAGAGAGAGAGAGAGAGAGAGAGAGAGAGAGAGAGAGAGAGAGAGAGAGAGAGAGAGAGAGAGAGAATAAATGAATGTATGAATGAATCTTTATATTCCAACGGTAGAGATATTAGCAAACTGACCGACTTACTTATCTGACGTTGTTCTAAGAGACACACAAACATATACACATGATTACATATATATATATATATGTAGTCATACTCAATACATGATACATGTACAAGGATAACGCAGAGTCAAAGAGAGAGAGAGTGGTGAGAGAGAGAGAGAGAGAGAGAGAGAGAGAGAGAGAGGAGAGAGATGATGATGCTGATGCTGATGCTGATGATGATGGAGAAACACTAGTCATTTTTGCATTGTTTTATATATAACGTTTTGCCACAACAGTTTTCTTTGTGTGAAATTCAGAGCTCGTCGCTTCTGCGCAGTGACAATCATTATTGCTTCTCTTTTTCTGTTTGCAATTGTATTTGTCAACATGGAATTTTTTGCACAGAACTTTGCCAGTTTAACTGACTTTCACAGTCATTCCCATAGCTGGGGGAGGGAGGGGGTCTGTGGGGGGGTGGGTGAGAGTGTGGGGGTATACAGCTAGATGGATCGACGCGGAGAAAAAAGAGTAGTTCTAACTCTGGCAAGACGAACACCCATCTCGTTCTGAACAATTCCCCTAAAGTGACACTTTTGCCAGGGTCAACCCTTTTGTTGCCGTGGGCTCTTTTACTGTCCGCCGCACGGATGACCTCGTTTTAATCGTTTCATCCGAAAGACTATCATCCAGACCACCTGCACCAAGGTATAGAGGAGGGGAGGGGGGCGGGGGGTAGGGGGAGTGGGGAGAGGAGAGGGGGGCAGTAAAATCCCGGTCCGTCAGTGAGACTCAAACCAGTGAACACTCGTTTCACAGTCGGGCGCAGTAACCGCTAGACCACTGTGCCAGTTTGTTATTTGAGTAGTTTCTTCTCCGTGCTGTCTTTGTCTTCAAGCTAGCTGATGGCGATATATATATATATATATATATATATATATATATATATATATATATATATATATGTGTGTGTGTGTGTGTGTGTGTGTGTGTGTGTGTGTGTGTGTTACAGTTTACTTGTTTTGTATTCGTCGTGCGTACTACGCTGATGTGGTTCGGATTTGACGAGATTTGAAAAATGAACGACTGGTCAACAAAACTACGCACAATTCCTGAAATATGTTCTGCATGTATTTGTTTTGTTTTGTTTATGGTTTTAAAAACATGACAAACCAAATAAACTGTGAGCATGATGTAACAGCTCTCTGGCTACTCTCGACAAAATAATTATATTTGTATTTGTATTTATTTTTATCACAACACATTTCTCTGTGTGAAATTCGGGTTGCTCTCCCCAGGGAGAGCGCGTCGCTATATTACAGCGCCACGCGTGCAGTTTTATTTGTTTTTCCTATCGAAGTGGATTTTTCTACAGAATTTTGCCAGGAACAATCCTTTTGTTGGGTTCTTTTACGTGCGCTAAGTGCATGCTGCACACGGGACCTCGGTTTATCGTCTCATCCGAATGACTAGCGCTCCAGACCACCACTCAATGTCTAGTGGAGGGGCAGAAAATATTGGCGGCTGAGCCGTGATTCGAACCAGTGCACTCTGATTCTCTCGCTTCCTATGCGGACGCGTTACCTCTAGGCCACCACTCCACTCCACTCGCTTCTTACCATTCAAATTCAAACCATCAAATTGAAGAAGTTAATAAGTGCATTGCTTCTAACCATTCAAACCACCAACTTGAAGCTAACAATTGCATTGCTTCTAACCATTCAAACCACCAATTTGAAAAAAAAAGCTAATAATCGCATTGCTTCTAACCATTCAAACCACCAACTTGAAAAAATAGCTAGTAATCGCATTGCTTCTAACCATTCAAACCACCACATTGAAGAAGTTAATAATTGCATTGCTTCTAACCATTCAAACCACCAACTTGAAGAAGTTAATAATCGTATTGCTTCTAACCATTCAAACCACCACATTGAAGAAGTTAAGAATCGTATTGCTTCTAACCATTCAAACCACCAACTTGAAGAAGTTAATAATCGTATTGCTTCTAACCATTCAAACCACCAACTTCAAAAAGCTAATAATTGCATTGCTTCTAACCATTCAAACCACCAACTTGAAGAAGCCAGAACAAGATATAGCATAACATTTCTCACAACTGTTCCTGGGTATGTTTTAAGAAGTTGTTGAAAGTTGAAACCATGAGTTGTTAGTTGCCAGCAAGATTCTGTGTGTAAGTATGCACACACACTCTGTGTGTGTGTGTGTGTGTGTGTGTGTGTGTGTGTGTGTGTGTGTGTGTGTGTGCGCGCAGGATTTTCAACAGAAGGGGAGAGAACAACCGTTGTTTGTATGCTGGGTTGAGCGGAAAAAGAAAGTCTTCGATGCTGAAAAATGTGCAAACACGTTAGCATCACTGGGGAATAGGGCTTAAAACGCTGCTTTGCGGGTGAAGAATTAACTGGCAGAGATAATCTCTGTTTGTTGTTGTTTTTTGCACGATGAACGGGCTCTTTCTCTCTCTCCGCGCGCGCGCGCGCGCGCGCGCGCGCGCGCGCGCGTGTGTGTGTGTGTGTGTGTGTGTGTGCGCGTGCGTGCGTGCGTGCGTGCGTGTGTGTGTGTGTGTGTGTGTGTGTGTGTGTGTGTGTGTGTTTGCATTACTCACTTCCGTTTCGTAAATATATGAGCTATGTTGTGTCTCTCAGTTTGACACTGTGGCGCGTTATCCTTGTACATCATACATGTATTGAGTATAGTAACATTTATGAGTGTATATGCTTGTGCGTCTCTTCGAACAACAGCAGATATGTAAGTCGGTCAATGTGCTAATATCTCCACCGTTGGAAAATATAGACTCTCTCTCTCTCTCTCTCTCTCTCCCCTTTAAGACAAGATGCTGATTTATTCAAGTTGATGGTGATTTTTTTTCTTCTATTTTTCTTCTTTCCTTTTTTTTTCTCCATTGGCTTCCCTTCTTCCTTTTTCATTTTTTTCGACTACTTTTACTTCTTCTTTCTACATTTTTTGTTGTTGCTTTAAATTATCTGTTTGTGAAGACATGGTGAAAAGAATCTTTTAGCTGACCCCTTTCACGCCCATTAAAACATTCCATCTCTCTCTCTCTCTCTCTCTCTCTCTCAATCACACACACATGCGGGCGCGCGCGCGCGCACACACACACACACACACACACCCGCGCGCGCGCGATTTCACACACGCATACACATATATATCTACACACACGGCAGAAAGAAGAGAGAAGGGGAAGGCACATGCGATGACACAAACGGAGAACCCAATTGTAACATCATTCTGAAAGAAACGGATGGGGCAGGGGGGTGACTTTATTTTTGACACTAAAACAAACCGGAAAAAACAAACACACACACACACACAAACAAACAAACAACCGATACACATGTAAAAGGAAATTAATCTAATTGTTTCAGTGTGTGAATACATTACCAATACCACAATGGGTGAAAGGCATATTAAATAAGCGAGCACTTTGATAAGAAAGACACATGCTGTTCTTTATGAATTGTAATCGTGATTGTAATCTTGATTCAAGAAAGTCATCTCAAACGGTGTTTAAAAAGAATGGTGGTCATGAGGAGAGACGGTGCAGAAATAGGTATACTACGAAATGAAGAGTACATTTATTTTTTAGAAGAACGTTATAAAGCCAATTGAAAAACAAACAAACAAAAACCTGTCTGACACACTGCAAATAACGTGGCTTTCTACATTATGTTTTTTTTACGCTTGTTCACTCTTGATAGTAGAAATAACTAACTAACTAACTAAAACGAATAAATAGATAAAAAAACAACAACTAAAAGCTAACTTGGTGGTGTGTCCATCGAGATCGATGATGACCATCGTTGTCATCCAGCTGGGGGATGGGGGGAGGGTGGTGGTGGGGTGGGGGGAGGATGCTCATGAATCTATCTGTGAATGCGCAGATGGCTGAATAGTCCAATCTGCGCACGAAATGTTCGCTGACAGTTGGGGCAGACAAAGACAGGCATATCATTGTCAGGGAGCTTGTTTGCCCGTGACTTTCTGGCCTGCCTCTTCTGAACAGCTGCAGCAGTCCTGTTGGCCTCGCACAACTTGGCGCCTTTGTGCACAGCAACGCGCCATTTGTCACGGTCCACTGCAGATTCCTCCCAGGAGTCAGAGTTGATATCAAACGCTTTAAGAGAGACTTTCAGAGTATCTCTGAAGCGCTTCTTCTGACCTCCGTGTGATCTCTTCCCTTGTTGCAGCTCGCCATAGAAGAGCCTTTTGGGCAGCCGATGGTCTGGCATGCGCGCCACGTGTCCAGCCCAGCGAAGCTGGAACTGCATCAGGATGGTGAAGATGCTGGGAAGGGTGGCTTTTGCGAGCACCTCTGTGTCTGGGGTCCTGTCTTGCCACTTGATGTTCAGTAGCTTCCTGAGGCATGTTGTGTGGAAGTGGTTCAGCTTCTTGGCATGTCGTTGGTACACTGTCCAAGTTTCGCAGGCGTACAGTAGTGTGGGGAGAACTACTGCTCTGTAGACCTTTAGCTTGGTCTCAAGACTAATGCCTCTTCTGTTCCAGACATTTGCACTGAGTCTGCCAAAAGTTGCGCTTGCTCTTGCAATCCTGACATTCACTTCATCGTCGATGGTTGCATTTCGTGACAGTGTGCTGCCAAGGTATGTGAACCGCTCCACCGCACTGAGTCTCTGACCGTTGACTGTGATGTTGGGCTCAACGTAGGGTTTCCCTGGGGCTGGCTGATGGAGAACTTCAGTTTTCCTCGTGCTGATGGTAAGGCCGAAGTTCCTGCTGGCAGTGGCAAACTTGTCGACGCTGAGTTGCATGTCAGCTTCAGATCCAGCGTTGAGGGCACAATCATCAGCAAACAAAAAGTCTCTGATGATGTCTGTCATGACCTTCGTTTTTGCTTGAAGCCTTCTGAGGTTAAACATCTTGTCATCTGTTCAGTACTTTAGGCCGATTCCAACATCGCCATCTCTGAAGGCATCAGTAAGCATTGCAGAGAACATGAGGCTGAACAGCGTTGGAGCCAGGAAGCAGCCTTGCTTGACACCATTTGTGACAGCAAAAGGAGCAGATGTTTCGCCATTGTCCTGGACTCGAGCCTGCATGCCTTCATGGAACTGGCTGACCAAGGAAATAAATTTCCGAGGGCATCCGTACTTGGCCATGATCTTCCACAGTCCCTCTCTACTCACAGTGTCGAAGGCCTTAGTGAGGTCGACATAGGTGGAGAACAGATCAGCATTTTGCTCCTGACATTTCTCTTGCAGCTGCCTTGCAGCAAACACCATGTCGGTGGTTCCGCGCTCTTTCCGGAATCCACATTGGCTCTCAGGCAAATGACCTTGGTCAAGGTGTGCTGTGAGGCGGTTTAGTAGGATCCTGGCAAGTATCTTGCCTGCGATGGAGAGCAAGGAAATGCCCCGATGGTTATCACAGGCTTGCCGGTTCCCGTTTCGCTTGTACAAGTGAATGATAGATGCATTTTTGAAATCCTGGGGGATCGTCTCTTCTTTCCACATGAGTGAGTACAGCTGATGGAGCTTCTCAGTCAGCACAGTGCCTCCATCCTTGTAGACCTCTGCTGGTATGGAGTCTGAGCCAGGTGCTTTGCCACTGGATAGCAGACGGATTGCTTTCTGGGTCTCAAGAAGTGTTGGCGGATCGTCCAGTGCTTCGTTGATGGGGACTTGCGGGAGACGGTCTATGGCTTCATCATTTATGGAGGAAGGGCGATTTAAGACACTGTTGAAGTGCTCAGCCCATCGTTCGAGAATGTTCTCCTTCTCGGTGATCAAGGTATTCCCATCTGCACTGAGGAGGGGGGATGATCCTGAGGATGTGGGGCCGTAGACTTCTTTTAAGGCATCATAGAACCTCTTCATATCGTGCCTGTCAGCATATCCCTGGATCTCATCAGCTTTGTCGCTCAGCCACTTATCCTGCATCTGGCGTAACTTTTGCTGAACAGTCCTGCGGATGGCATCGTACGCATACTTTTTTGATGTGGACTTTGGGTTGCTCAGGTAGGCTTGATGCAGACGGCGTTTCTCATCCAGAAGCTGCTTGATTTCATCGCAGTTTTCATCAAACCAGTCTTTGTGCTTTCTGGTCATGGGTCCCAGGGTCTCTGAAGCTGTACTATAGATCAGCTCACGCAGGGTCCTCCAGTCAGACTCCACATTCTGGTTGTCCAGAGAGGCGGATTCCAGACGATCTTCCAGCAGCTCCACAAAGGTCTGTTTGATGGTGATGTTATTCAGCTTAGCGATGTTGAGCCGTTTTGGAGCCTTCTGGCCTTGGGGGCGTCTCTTGGGCTGGATTCGAATATTCAGCTTCGAGACTACAAGGCGATGGTCTGTCCAACACTCGGCGCCGCACATGGTCTTTGTTACACGTACATCTTGCCTATCCCTTTTCCTGACGATGACGTAATCGATGAGATGCCAATGCTTTGAGCGTGGGTGCATCCATGACGTCCTGTTACGGGTAGGGAGGCAGAAAACTGTGTTGGTTATCAGCAGTTCGTGCTCTGCACAAGTCTGAAGCAAAAGCAATCCATTTGGGTTGCAGTGGCCCACACCGTGCTTTCCAATCACTCCATCCCAGGAGATGTAGTCAGAGCCAACTCTAGCATTGAAGTCCCCAAGAATGATGAGCTTGTCTGCTTTAGGGATAGCAGCAATGACAGAGTGAAGGTCCTCATAGAACTTCGCCTTCACTTCATCCGGGTTGGTCATGGTTGGGGCGTAGGCACTGACAATGGTGAGGTGCTTCTGGCCAGATGCCAATGGGAGTTTCATGGTCATAAGCCTATCGTTGACTCCCTTTGGGATTCCAGCTAGCTTGCTGACAAGTGCTGTTTTTACTGCAAAACCAACGCCAGCCTCACGTCGCTCTTCGCTTCCTCGTCCACTCCAGAAGAAGGTGTAACCAGATCCCCGTTCACAGAGCTTGCCTTCGCCTGCAAGCCGAGTCTCACTCAAGGCTGCGATGTCAATGTTGTATCTGGCGAGTTCAGATACAACTAGTGCCGTTCTCCTCTGGGGTCTGTCCGCGTTATCTCTGTCCAGGAGAGTCCTTATGTTCCAAGCACCAGTGGTGAGAGGAACGATCCTTGTTTTTTTCTTTTCTTTCTTATTGTTTCGACCGCTGATGTAGGGTCCCCGCCAGCCGCGGTATGCTGGCCAGGGTGATATGGAGCAGGCAATTTTTAGGGCACCTTTTCTAGCCCCTTCCTCATGCCAGGGAGGTGAGCAGTGCATTCCTAAAGAGGGCTGCTCAGACGCTCAGACGGCTGCCGAGCTCCATCGCTGCTCCTGTCGACGAAGAACGACCCTATGGCCTGAGCCGCCTGCGTGCAGGTCTGCGGCTGCGACTGCCAGTGTACCCACACCTGTCGTTTCGTCGCTCGCCTGTCGCCACAGGACTCGGGGGTGATGAAATGATGAAGGATGGAAGGTCATTTTGGATGACTGATGACTTGCGCGATGAGTTTGTTTAAAGTGAAGAGGAGTTGCGCAACGTCGACCTCACTCTCTCGTCCGGGTCCACCAATTTCCAGTGGCAAGACTAAGTCGAGACGACTACTAAGTAACTAAATAACTAGCTGAAATAAATAATGTCCGTTCATTTCTACGGCTGGTTCATTTGTCGTTCTTGTCCTTGGATATGATCTATATATCTGTCATAAATAAAATACTTGACAAAGAAGATGAATAAGAAGACACAGAAGAAGAAAGCAGAAAAAGAACTGTTCCAAAATACTGGCAGCAATAAACCAAAGGACGCACATTTCATATCCATCGTGTGCTTTTGTAACAGACGTCCTGATTGGCAGATTGCCCTCCTCGCGCCACTGCAAACAGCCAATCAGATTTATGAGGGGGTGGTGGTGGTGGGGATGATGGTGCTGTTGTTTATGTTTATGTTTTTGTTTTCAGTTTTGTGCGCGTATCTGTCTCTCTGTGTCTGTCTCTCTGTGTCTGTCTCTGTCTCAATGTCCCCTCTCTCCCCCGCTCTCTTTCTCTCTCTGTCTCTCTCTCTGTCTCTCTCTGTCTCTGTCTCTTTCTCTGTCTCTGACTCTCTCTGTCTCTTTCTGTCTGTCTGTCTGTCTCTCTCTCTTCAGTTAGTTCACCACCACCACCACCACCACCATCATCATCGATATTATACTATAATAAAGAAAACATTTTATCATTATCATAATAACAACTGTTGTTGTTGTTGTTGTTGCTGTTGATGATGATGATGATGATGATGATGATGATGATGATGTTGTTGTTGTTACTTTCACTATTCAGAAAGAATCATCAGTTTCGAAGCTCCATATTTATGTCAAAGCTTAAATGTCATGCCTATGTCGGAAATCGTGTTTGATGTCAAAACTTATCCTTTGAGAAGATGTTTTTCCTTCAGTTTGTTGAAGTTTCTCACTTTTTGACCAGTCTTCGTCAATGTGCGTGCACACACACACACACACGCACACGCACACGCACACGCACACGCACACACGCGCGCGCGTATTGCAGAAACGGAATGCCAAATAGGCAAAACATCATTGCAGAGAATCTTGCAGAAGCTCGGCTATTCCGAAGAGCATGCTCTGGCTGGTCCAAGTCATTACCTAAGTGCACGTATGTCACTGTCTTCAAACATGGATCTGCTGCAATTGTGTTGGTCACGTAATATCTCCCTCCCTCTCTGCCTATATATATATATATATATATATATATATATATATATATAATTTGTGTGTGTGTGTGTGTGTGTGTGTGTGTGTGTGTGTGTGTGTGCGCGCGCACCTGCGTGTCTGGGTGTGTAACTGTGTCGCTTTCTGCATTAATTCATGGCTTCAAAGATATTTCATATTATGCACTAAAAACAGAATGTAACGTGTTTATCTGTTATCTTCAAAACTAGGGTATTTTTACGTGGTTTAAAACATTAGCAACAATGAAGAACTAATCAAGCTTTAAGACTTAAACTAGAAAGAAAAGGAGATAAACATTTGCATGTAAACTTCGTTATTCATGACGAACAGTGGGAGTCATTCTTTGCGCAATCTTTTTTGCGCATTTTTTGTAGCATTTATTGTATCCATCAAATAGTTAATACTAACTTTTTTGTCAAGACCCTTTGCATTCCCTCTCCCTATACCATGCTTGCAAATGTGTGCGTACATTGTTAAACTCCTTTTCCCCTGTCCAATGTATATACGTTGAATATCCTTTTTACGGACATGGAGGCAGTGATTTCACATCAACTGTATCTGGGGCTCGGCATAGGAAGGCAGGGAACCCAGTCCTCTCCGTACGCCTCGTTAACCCTTTCCCAACCGAATTCATGTACCCATTCACACCCTGGGTGGAGTGAGAAAATCGG
>NC_134880.1:57242066-57254566 GCF_041734735.1 Babylonia areolata | reverse complement strand
CTGTTGGTGCCACTGGCGTCACGGTCTGTTGGTGTCACGGTCTGTTGGTGCCACTGGACCCGAATATTCCCCCCCCCCCCTTCGCCCCCGCGCGGGGATGCCAGGGGTCTTTCAGTAGAAACAGCATCCCCACTTTCTGTGCTGGAAATTTCCTCTTTTCTATTGCTCTCTTTATTTCTGCCCCCCCCCCCCCCCCTTCCTTTAATCTTGTCTCCTTTCTCCCCTTCCCAGTCCATTTCCCTTTCTTTTTTTCGAGCAAGCCTTGACTAGACACTTTTTCTCTTTCTGCAGTCTATGAAGTACCATCTGTGCTGTTTTACTTTGGCGATTATTAGGTAGTGAGATTGTAAACACTGGGATGGACACTAGCTGCCCTTTGTGAAGTGTTATTTGCCAATAATAATATGGCCTTCGTCTGCGACGCTGACTGGGATGGACACTAGCCGCCCTTTCTGCAGTGTTATTTGCCTATAATATATGGCCTTCGTCTGCGACGCTGACCCACTTTGCCACATCGGCTGGTGAAACGCCTGTTTTCGTGGCTGGAGAATGAGAGCGCCTTCGCCAGTCGCTGGGGAAAAAAACGTGTTGCGTGCAGACTGTAATCTGACGGTGGACCCTGCAGCCAAGGTTTCTGTCAGTCACACAGACTGAGACACGTCTGTGGTGGACATCATCGCGTCACGCACCGCATGGCCACAGAGTCATCGGTGGTGGTTGTGACCCGTACACAGCGCTCTGATTGTGACTTAGATGACTTGATATGGAGAGACAGAGAGAGAGAGAGAGAGAGAGAGAGAGAGAGAGAGAGAGAGAGAGAGAGAGAGAGAGAGAGAGAGAGAGAGAGAGAGAGAGAGAGAGAGAGAGAGAGAGAGAGAGATTGATGACTGCAAACTTGCCTTCCGTTAGAGTCATAAGGTCGCAGAATTTGGCTTAATATGCCACTGGTTTGAGTCCCACGTGCAGACCTGGGTTTTTTTCCCACGAGACTGTGAATGGTGGTCTTGGTGTCTGTCCGTCATTCGGACGAGACAAACTCAATGTGCAGGCATGCACTTGGCGCACGTAAAAGAACCCAAAGCAACAGCAACGTTGCTCTCAGACAAAAAAAAAGGCTGTTGAAAGAAATCGATTTGAGAGTGAAAGAAAGACACTTGCACACAGAAACAAAAGAAACAAAGGTGGCGTGGTATTGTGAACTCTCCCGGCCCGATTTCCACGTAGGGAAACACGTTGTGTCAAAAAGTAATACAATTTAACACAACACAATACAATACAACACAACAAAACACAACACAGCACAACACAATACAATATAATATAAAACAACACAACACAACACAATAAAGCACAGCACAGCACAGCACAGCACAACACAATACAACGCAACACAGTACAATACAACACAACACAATGCAATACAAACAACACAACACAACACAACACAACACTACACAATACAATACAACACAACACAAAACACAATACAATACAACACAACACAACGAATGGTTAAAGCGCTGGACTTTCAATCTGAGGGTCCTGGGTTCGAATCTCGGTGCACCTGGTGGGTAAAGGGTGGAGATTTTTCCGATCTCCCAGGTCAACATATGTGCAGACCTGCTAATGCCTGAACCCCCTTCGTGTGTATGCGCACGCAGGAGATCAAATACGCACGTTAAAGATCCTGTAATCTATGTCAGCGTTCGGTGGGTTATGGAAACAAGAATATACCCAGCATGCACACCCCCGAAAACGGAGTATGGCTGCCTACGTGGCGGGGTAAATAAAAACAACAACCAAACAACAAAAACGGTCATACACGTAAAATGTTACATGTCTGTCTGAGTGTGTATGTGTGTGCGTCTGAAATCTGATTGAATGACACAGGAAACGAATGATAAGCGCCCGGCCAGTGGCAGCCGTCAGTCGGCTCTACCCAGGTAGGCAGCCTGTGGTGCAAATGTCCCCGTGTATGTAAAGCGCTTAGAGCTTGGTCTCTGACCGAGGTTAGGCGCTATAGAAGTATCCACATCAATCAATCAAACACAAAACACAATACAATACAACACAGCACAACACACAACACAACACAATTCAAAAGAATACAACCCACACCCACATCGTCCATGTTCTTGTGAGGAGGCAGAGAGCACCACACACAGACCAACAAGTTGACAAACAAGACGCAGGTTCAATAACTGGACACAAACCGGGGAGGAAGGGAGGCGGGGGAAGGCGGGGGGTGGGGTGGGGGTGGCAAGGAGGTCCAAGATGAATGTGACGAACAATAAAACAGCTATCGATCACCAGGAAAGAGAGCGAACGAATGAAAAAAAGACAACAAGCAAACAAACAAAAAACAAAACAAAAACAAAAACAAACAAAACAAAGAACAACAACATAACAACAACAATAACCAAAAAACCCCCAAAAAACAAATAAACAACAAAACCAACAAAACATTGGCATGCTTAGCTTCGGAAAACATGGAAAATAGGACAGTAAGATGCCATTAATAAAAGAAAATGTATTCTCTGCTGGCAAACGAGGAAAAGATTAGGGAGAGAGAGAGAGAGAGAGAGAGAGAGAGAGAGAGAGAGAGAGAGAGAGAGAGAGAGAGAGAAGGAAAAGACAAAGAGAAAGACAAACCGACAGAAATCACACACACACACACACACACACACACACACACACACACACACACAGAAAGACAGACGAACCAACAGAGATGAGAAAGAGAAAGAGACAGAGAGGGGTAGAGACAGAGATAGAGAGAGAGAGACAGAGAGAGGAATAGAGACAGAGATAGAGAGAGAGACAGAGAGAGGAATAGAGACACAGAGAGAGAGAGAGAGAGACAGAGACAGATGGGTAGAGACAGAGATAGAGAGAGAGACAGAAGACTAGAGACAGAGATAGAGAAAGAGACAGAGAGAGGACTATAGACATAGAGAGAGAGAAGAGGAGAAGAAGAGTGGGTTAGATAGAGAGCATGAGAAAGACTGAGAGAGGGAAGAAAAATGAACGGAAAGAGACAGATGAATAGCATCATAATTAGAAAAAACACACCAACATATTCATTTGAAATTGTTCAATAAAATCTTAAAACTCTCTCTCTCTCTCTCTCTCTCTCTCTCTCTCTCTGTATATATATATATATATATATATGTATATATATAAATATATATATATATATATATATTTATATATATACATACATATATATATGTATATATATATACATATATGTATATAATGAGTAAAGCAATATGTAAATTTCAATCCTGAAAATGATAAATCTCCCACGGATGATACATGACAGGCAGATTCACCGACGCATACTACCAGACAATGAGGAGACCTGAATAGAAATTGCGAAGATGAGGTTTGGAGAACAACAACAACAACAACAACAACAAGAACACAGAAGTTTTACAAGTGAACTCATTTGATAGAGGATATCGGAAATAGTTCTTGTTTCTTCTCGTTCTTCCTTTTAATTTCTTGGTGAAAATAAAGGGAGGTGTTGGTTGATTTATTTTTTAATTGTTGTTGAATGGAGTAACATCTCAGGAAAAGAAGCTTAGGAGAGTAGGGAATAAATCAAGTCTGGCCACATCCTTCCCGAATTCATTGTCAACACTCAACTCCCGATTTCTTCAGTCCGGCCCATTCATGCCCCGAACACTTTTTGTCCATTCAGGCGTTGATCGTTTCCACACACAACAAAGACACAAAGTTCTCACATTCAGTTATATGATTACTCTATAACACACACACACACACACACACACACACACACACCATACATGCACACACACACACACACACACACACACACACACCACACACACACACACACACACACACACACACACACACACACACACACACACACACACACACACACACACACACACACACACACACACACACACACACACAAGAAGAAAAACAAAAAGCAAGAATCAAGTCAAGTGTTGTGAATGTTTCTTTCTCACCCGATCCTCGACATCTCTGGAATATGAAGTGATTGCGAGGAAAAACAACAACAAATAACACAACAAACATTGGTTTGTTTCTGATGCACGCCATACTACTTCTCCTTCGTTCGTGGGCTGCAACACCCACGTTCACTCGTATGTACACGAGTGGGCTTTTACGTGTATGACCGTTTTTAACCCAGCAATGTAGGCAGCCATACTCCGTTTTCGGTGGTGCAAGCCATACACAATGGAGAATTATACACACTGACTAGAAATATATCAATGTTTCTTAGCTATTGCCCCGTTCCAAAAAGTACAACAGCCATTTGACACAGGTCCATAGGATTATAGGCAACAACACTCCATCAAAAACCTTTACATATTCCTCTTACGTCAGTTGTAACTTGGCCTCTGAATCATTATACTGAACAGCTACTCTCTAGAGAAATAAAGTCTCCCAGTCCAGATCCTGGGCATCATCCCACGGAAGATACACAGTGCCAAATGTGTGTCTCCAGGAATGTCAACTCACGTGACTGTCTTGGATCCACCACATAATTACACATGTCTGTTTCGGATATGGCCGAAGTCTTAAACGGTATACACGCATGCCAAGAACAGTCATCTGTAATGAAACATGCAACATCAACATCATATCTGCTCCGCCTTATCTGCCATTCCTTACCTCCGTGAAATGAATAACAGAGAGAGAGAGAGAGAGAGAGAGAGAGAGAGAGAGAGAGAGAGAGAGAGAGAGAGAGAGAGAGAGAGGACAAGACAAGACAAGACAAGACAAATTCTGTATTTTCGAGGATAATAGATAAGCAATGGCGTACTTTTTTTCATCCAGTCCACGCCCTGAAACAGGGTCTACACTACATAATACTACATTATATAAGTCACTGCTTGCACTACACAATGATACTTAAAGTCATAGCATGCGAATACAATACTACATAAAGGCATAAGCATGGTAATAATAACACACACACACACACACACACACACACACACACACACACACACACACACACACACACACACAAGCATGGTATTAATAAACGACAGAGGAAAAAAACCCCACTTAGAATACACACATACACACAAACAGAAACACACACACTCTCTCTCTCTCTCTCTCTCTCTCTCTCTCTCTCTCTCTCTCTCGCACACGCACACTTACGCATAAGCATACATTGTGTATGTTAACAAATTCGATACAAACGCGAATATGAAACAGTAAGTCTAATAAAAATACATATAGCACTAATTCACTGTCATAGTGTGTGTGTGTGTGTGTGTGTGTGTGTGTGTGTGTGTGTGTGTGTGTGTGTGTGTGTGTGAGAGAGAGAGAGAGAGAGAGAGAGAGAGAGAGAGAGTATGATACTCAATTTCTTTTGATCTGGCGATTTTAGTACGATAGTGAATTCTTATTTACCTGGCGATTTTAGTATGACAATGAATTCGTTTTGATCACGCGATTTTAGTGTGATGTCAATTCTTTATGATCAGGTGAATTTAGTATGATAATAAATTCTTTTAGATCAGGCGATTTTTTGTATGTTAGTGATTTTTTTAAAAATCTATTTTAGTGTGATATTGAGTTCTTTTTTGACCTGGCGATTTTAGTATGACAGTGAATTCTTTTGTCTGACAATTTCAGTGTGATATTAAATTCCTTTTGACTTGGCGAGTTTAGTATGACAGTGAATTCTTTTTTTTATCTGGCAATTTTACTATGATTCTAAAGTCCCTTTGGCCTGACGATTTTAATACAATAGTGAATACTTTGTGATCTGGCGGTTTTTTTTTGTTTTTTGTTGTTGTTTTTTTGTTTTTGTTTTTTGGCGGGGCCTACAAATACAGTTTCTGTTGTGTATTATCATAAAATGGCTTCGTTAGATTCTTTTTGCTATCAAAAATGTTTTTGTTGTTTGTATTTTGCCACTTTTTGCTAATTGAAAATTGATAAATTGTGTCTTTTTGATGCCTTTTTAAAAATGCATCCCTGTATTGTTGCTATTTCAAACAAATACTTCTTCTCTTGTCATGCCTTGCCATATAGTTTTTCTCCATTTTGTTCCTGTCATTTTTTTCATTAATTGTTGTTTTTTTTTATAGTGAAATCGTTGCTTTTATCAAAGAGAGAGAGAGAGAGAGAGAGAGAGAGAGAGAGAGAGAGAGGAGAGCTCTTGACCTTTCACTTGTTATTCCTTTGTTTGCTTGTTACGTACTTTCCCATCTGCTCTCCTTTTCTCCTTTGTTTGGTTTTAGTCTTTGTTGTTTTGATTGTCTTTTATTCCCGTTATTGATAAAGTTCTTTCATTTCCTGAAACAGGAACAGAAGATAAAAGTGAGGATTCTTGGAGGAGGGTGTGTATGGGATGCGGTGGGAGGTGGGTGAGGTTAAAATGGGGAGGTATGGACGGGGTGTTGTGTGTGTGGGTTGGGGGAGGGGTGTGGAGGGGGAAAGGCGGATGTCGAAAGTAAGGAATGCTGGAGGCGTGCGTGTGTGTGTGTGTGTGGGTGGGTGGGTGGATGTGGGTGTGGGTGGGGTTAAGATGAGGGGAGGGTAGGACAGACAGGTGTTGCACGTGTGTAAGAATGTGTGGGGGTGTAAAGCTAATACTCTCGTGAAATACGATCTGGGTTTTGTGGATTTGTTTCTCTTTTTTTTTTTTTTTTTTGAACACATTATTGACCACGACAACAAACCTGGTGAGGAATGGAACAGAAGGTGGTAAGCACTTCACTTACTTCTTGTCAGTCTTCTGATAAAACCACAAGGGATGAAGATAACAAGATTTGACATTGTTCAGTTTCTTGTTTCAAAGCTGCATCAAAGAAGCGTAGAGTGATCCATAACGCTGCATCACACCGGCAAAAAAAAAGAAAAGAAAAAAAGAGAGGAAAAATAGGGTGCAGACGCCCGACCCACAGATTTCCACAACGAGCTGATCAATGCCTTGACAGCCTTACACTCACTAGGTATGTTTAACTCTCTCCATACGAACGGCGAAAGAGGCGACGTTAACAGCATTTCACCCCAATTACCACCATCAAAATATTGCAAGCGGAAGGCTCTTGTACTGAAGAGGTGAATGTTGACAAAGAATACCACAATTCTGATGACGGAAGCTAGAGGTTGGGTCATTGAGACACCCACTGGACATCCGAGGTGGCTGTGTAGAGGAGAAGAAAGGACTGGCAGTACTGAGTGAGTTAAACTGAAATGTGATATACAAACAACAACAAAAACCCACCGACTTTATAATCACCTTACAGCCACCCCCACATCCCAGCACTCTCCCTTCGCTGTCCCCCATTTCACGATGATTTTCATAAAACGTTTAAAATAAAAATTGGAGTTCTCATTTGAAAAAAGAAACTGTTCACCGGAATTTTCTCAGAGCTGATAAATTTTCACCACACCCGGGGCTCGACTCCATAGATATAATATTGGGCAAGGCATGTATAAAAAAAGAAAACATTTAAATGTATGGCCAGCCATAGTGAATTACGCAACAACCCACCAATCAGCGCGTTTGCTGGACAGATAGCAGTGATGGGATCGATGAACAGTGATGCGCGCTGATTCAAAATCTTGCGTGCGGGACTTTTCCACCCTCCCCCTCCCCCCCCCAGAAAAAAAGAAAAGCTGCATAATTTGTCTCAGTTTTTTTCGTTGCCCACCCCCTGCCCTGCCCCCCGCCCCCCACCTCTCCCCCCAACCCTCCCGCCTCCCAGCTCCGACCCTCCAGCCCTGTAGTCCTTCTTACACCCCCTCCTTCTTCTTGCTAAAAGATACCCTCTTCAAGAACGAGAGAGAGCAAAAGCGTGTTGTGATAAACCACCCAGAAGTGGGATGATTTGAACAGGAGGAATTGATAAGGGGAGAGAACAACAACAACAAGAACAACAACGGTGTAAGCTACAATTACCGTAGAGGAGGAGGAGGAGGAGGAGGAGGAGGCTTCATGAGACGCCATGCCGCCAGCGTTGAGGATCGTGAATCTTTCTGGGGGCAGCACAAGACATAGGTATGCAATGAGACAATATCAAGGCCATGAGGACATTTTATTGACACGATGCTTCATGTTTACTTTTTTTTTCATTGTTGTTGTTGTTCTTGTTATTGATGTTTGTGTTTTTCTTTCTCTCTCTCTCTCTCTCTCTCTGTGTGTGTGTGTGTGTGTGTGTGTGTGTGTGTGTGTGTGTGCGTGCGTGTGCGTGTGTGTGTGTGTGTGTGTGTGTCCCTTGGAGTTCAGCAAAGTGACGTTTGCAGCCCAGATTTTGCTTTCTCTATTTTGGTTTTTCTTCATGACATGTGCCAATGTCCCTGACCATCTGTTTCAACAGCAGTCTGTTTCTGCATCCCAGGTTTTTGTCATTGCTTTGTTGGTCTTTTTGTTTAGTTCTCCAAATCCCAACTGCGTTGTGTGAGGGCGTATGTAACGTGTACCCATGTGTGTATATATTCGTATGCGTAACATGTGTACGTAATTTGTGCGCGTGCGTGAATGCGTCCGCATGTGTAAGTTTTTTTTCTCTCTCTCTATCTGTGTGTGTGTGTGTGTGTGTGTGTGTGTGTTTAAGTCAATATTATAAAATCAGCTTCCACCACAATCCATCTCTCGGACTTTTTATTTCTTTTGCAACCTTCCCACAATGGCCGTGTTTAAAGGCGGGGTTGGTAGCGGTTTGTTTAGACTTAATTGTTGTGATTCTAATTGTTTCTCTTCGTGGGACACAGATGACACATGACACATAGGTCTTACTCCCCCCTGACCTCCCTGCGCCCCCTGCTACCCTCCCCCCCCCCATCCCTCCGACCTTTCTCTCCCTTTCCCTTCTCCGTCTTCTCTTCTTATTTTGTTTGTCTTCATTTTAACTACATTCCCCCTTTTTTTGGAGAAAAATCTCTGTACTCTCTTGGCTGTGTTTGAACAAACACCATATGGTACGGTCCCTTGTGCATTCCCAAGCCGTCTGTTCTACAGGTTGCTTCACAAGATCCTTTTACTCTTGTTCGAAAATTTGTGTTTTCTTGAACCGTGGAGGCGCTTCTTTCTCAACCCCCCCTCTCCGCCTCTCATGTGTGTGTGTGTGTGTGTGTGTGTGTGTAAAGGGCGGGTTGGTAGTGGTAGTATGTTTGCATTTATTGATGTGGTCCTGTTCCTGTTCTAATTTGTTTCTCTTCCTACGAACCCAGCTCCTCCCACTTTTGAACACTTGGTAAAGTTAGTTAACTGGCTTTAAGTTTGCGATGAGATCATGAAAACCACCTTTCTGAATGCAGGCAGAGGTCACATGACAACGGATAATCACTATGAGATACTCTACCAGCCGACGAGGCAAAGTGGAAATCGTCGAGGACTGACGACTGGAAGGACATAGGTTCGATCCCCATCACAGGGTGTTGTTTTTTGTTTTTTGAGTTTTTTTTTGGCTCGTGGACGACTCCTGCCCAGAGCTGAGTGTGCTATGGGCTCAAATGGGAAGACTAAGACCAACCAGTCCAGGGTAATCCACTTCACGGATGAGTCTTTGGGAGTGTTTCTCTAATATTCTTACCAACACTGCAGGTTACTGTACCTATCAGCCTGGTTGATACAGGGATATATCTTGTATTATGAAAGTACAGCCTTGTCAAATGGTCCAAAAAACCTAAACAGACCCACACAATAGCAGCATCTATTATCACCCTGATCATCACTGTTTAAACATAATCGATATGATTACGGAAATATCTCAAATTCCGGGGAACACGCACACAGCAACAACAACAAAAACAACAACAACAACAAACAAACAACACACACACACACACACACACACACACACACACACATACACTTCCTGTCGAGCCCGCCTCAAGCTGTAAACGTTAGTTGGTATGACATGAGCCTGACAGGCAATCGGCTCTTCAAAGTGAACAAACAAGGAGACCAGGAGAACAACTGATTAACAAAGAGTAAAGAGTGGTAACCCTCTCCATTCCCAATGTATTACAACTTCAAGTCAATGCTGCTTATGCTACCGATTCAGCTAGCACACAGGCAAATTACAGGCACATTGGAATACTGATTACTTGTGTGCTACCTGAATCGGTAGATAAGCAGCATTGACTTGAAGTAAGCAACAGGTACATTGGAAGGATGTTTAAGTCTTTCCATACGAACGGCGAAAGAGACGACGTTAACAGCGTTTCACCCCAATTACCATCATCAAAATATTGCAAGCGGAAGGCTCTTATACTGGACGTGAATGTTTACAAAGAATACCACAATTCTGACGACGGAAGCTAAAGGCTGGGTCATTCAGACACCCACTGGACATCCGAGGGGTCTGTGTAGTGGAGAAGAGAGGACTGGCCGTACTGAGTGAGTTAACTGTGTGCTACCTGAATCGGTAGCATAAGCAGCATTGACTTGAAGTTGTGATACCTTGTGAATGGAGAGAGTTACCACTCTTTACTGTTTGTTGAATCCTTCAAAGTGAACGTTCTCATCACTAACTTTACCCACTTTGCCACAATACAATGGTACAGTTGTGGTTCTTTTCCAAGCCAGCTGTGATCAGCCGTGAAGTGTTACCGTCGTTGCAAGCTCTGAACCACTGCTCTTAGAATATCTTGATAGCTCATTGGCCAGGAAAGCTGAAGCTAAATGGATGCCACATTGACATTGTCTGCTAACTGGTGGTAGTTACTGAACTGTAACCGTGTATCTTCGATGAAATCGTGTTATGCTTGCCCCAACAACATGTCAAATGCTGTGTCCTGATTGATATCTGCCAATGGGTTATTTACCAAAGTTGTCAATGGAAAGCAGTGTAGTGACACGTAGCGCAAACTTGCTGTGGAGGCACACACAGGAATGTCAGCTTAGTTAACGCTGCGAGCAAGTGAAAACTTGCCGTGAAGCAGTCATTGTATCCAGCTGAGTGCTCGGCTACATATAAAATTATTATGACTTTACCGCTTCGCGTTGTACTGACACGAGTGGCAAACTGGTTGACTGAACACTTCCACTGGCTTCAGTTAGCAAAGGGGCTCAAAGAAGGCATGCGCTGTCCACCTATTTTTAGATTAGTGGCTCTGAGCAAGTGGTTATTTGTCTTTGTGAGCTTGGTGTTTGTGCTTTGCCTTGTGTTGTTTGGGTTTTGTTGGCTCCGTGTTTCAGCCCCTATCCCCCTTCCCTTCACACCAACCCAGCCACTGTGACAGAAAATATCACCTGCCTTCCTTGTTTTCCCACAGTCTGCATGGGAGGAGTACTTGGCAATGGTTCTATGAACCTTTTTATTCCTTTATTCATTCATTTATTTATGCATTCATTTTTTAAATATTATTATCATTATCGATAGGAAAACGAATAAAATTGTTGGCAGAATTTTTTTATTTTAATTTAATTTAATTTTATTTATTTTTTATGGGTGGCGCTGTCAGTGTAGCGACGCGCTCTCCGTGGGGAGAGCAGCCCGAATTGCACACAGAAGAATCGGTTGTGATGAAAAGAGTAATACAATGCAATGCAATTATTATTATTGTTATTGTTATTATTATTATTATTATTGTTATTGTTATCATTATTGTTATCATCATTATCATCATTATCATCATCATTATCATTATTATTATTATTATCATTATTATCGTTTGTTTTTGTTGTTTTTTTGCTTCTTCTCCGCATCCATGGGCTGTGACTCCATCCCACGCTTGTTCGTTATACCCCCCCCCCCCCACCAACACAACAACAACAACAACAACAACAACAGGATCGAGCATTGACTGTGTATCATGTTCTACCCAGCTCTTTAAAGAAGCCATACTCTGTTTGTGATTAAGTTCGTTTATGGGCTGCTAGCATGTGCGTGAAACACACACACACATACACACACACGCACGCACACACGCACATACACACACACGCACACACACACAGACAGACACACACGCACGCACGCACACACACACGCACGCACGCATGCACACACACACACACACTCACACACACACACACACACACACACACACACACACACACACACACTCACACACCCACCCACACACACACTCACACACACACACACACACACACACACACACACACACACACACACACACACACACACACAGCCCATCTCCCTTTCCTTCCTTCACCACAAGCCACGTTTGTTTTGATCCCGTTTCCTCCCTTCTTGGATGGTAATCTTAGCTTTTATGGGTCATCCCGTAACCATGTATTTGTTTTCCCTTTTGTTGTGTTCTGTTCCTTCTTTCCTTCCCTTTGTGTATATTTTATTCCTTCCTTCCTGTTTTTTCGTCTTCTCTTCTTTAAAAAAAAAAAAAATCTTGCTATAGTTTAGTTATTGATGAACTGAGCTTGTTTTCTGTTACAAATAAAGGAAAAAAATAGTTTAAAAATGTGGAATGTCAGAGGTGTGTGTGTGTGTGTGTGTGTGTGTGTGTGTGTGTGTGTGTGTTCCGTTTGTTTTCTCATGTTCTTT
>NC_134880.1:57227066-57234566 GCF_041734735.1 Babylonia areolata | reverse complement strand
AAATCCGATTCATCACATAAAAAGAACAACAAGTAATGGTTTTGAAAAAAATCTGAATTATAAAATGGATGATTGTATTTCGTCGGAATGAGTTCACTTGATACAAAATTGTTTCTCGATGGACTCATGCAGGAATAATGGAATGAAGAAACATATGTCATTGGGTATCAGATGTCAATAGCAGTAAAGCGAGAGGTAGCATGAACAGGCATCCTAATCACAAGGATAATGATACGTCTTAAAGGAATGATTCTATTGCTGTGTACAAAGACACAGAAATACTGTGTTGCAGTGTTCTGTATTGTTTTTTTTCGTATTACAATCTGTTCATCACCAGAAACTGTTCGACAGGAGGTGTTCTGTATTGTTTTTTTCCGTATTACAATCTGTTCATCGCCAGAAACTGCTCCACAGGAGGTGTTCTGTTTTTTTTTCCGTATTACAATCTGTTCATCGCCAGAAACTGCTCCACAGGAGGTGTTCTGTATTGTTTTTTTTCCGTATTACAATCTGTTCATCACCAGAAACTGCTCCACAGGAGGTGTTCTGTTTTTTTTTTCCGTATTACAATCTGTTCATCGCCAGAAACTGCTCCACAGGAGGTGTTCTGTATTGTTTTTTTCCGTATTACAATCTGTTCATCGCCAGAAACTGTTCGACAGGAGGTGGCAGAGTGGAAAGACGCTCAGCTTCCAGTACAGAGAGTCCATGAGGGTGTGGGTTCGAATCCCGCTCTGGCCCTTTCTCCCAAGTTTGACTGGAAAATCAAACTGAGGGTCTAGTCTGTCGGATGAGACGACAAAACGAGGTCTCGTGTGCGACAGGCACTTTGCGCACTGAAAAAGAACCCATAGCAAGGAGAGTGTTGTCCTCTAGCAAAATGATGTACAAAGAAATCCGCTCTGACAGGGACACAATATATAGCATGCACTCAAGGCCTGACTGACCTGACTGACCTGACTAAGTTTGTGTATGCTGCTGTCAGGCGTCTGCCTAGCAGATGTGGTGTAGCGTATATGGATTTGTCCGAACGCAGTTACGCCTCCTTGAGAAACTGAAAACTGAAACTGTTCAACAGTTGAGGTACCTGACATCCATCACCAGCAATAAAAGACCCACAGAAGAAATCCTCTCAACGGTAGCATCAACATCACTACTGTCCAGACTGAAACCTTTATTTGTATTTGTATTTTCTTTTTATCACGACAGATTTCAGTGTGTGAAATTCGGGCTGCTCTCCCCAGGGAGAGCGCGTCGCAACACTACAGCGCCACCCATTTTTTTGTGAATTTTTTTTCCTGCGTGCAGTTTTATTTGTTTTTTCCTATCGATGTGGATCATGCTTTTCTTCAGAATTTTGCCAGGAACAACCCTTTTGTTGCCGTGGTTTCTTTTAAGTGCGCAAGGTGCACACGGGACCTCGGTTTATCGTCTCATCCGAATGACTAGCGTCCAAACCACCACTCAAGGTCAAGTGGAGGGGGAGAAAATATCGGCGGATGAGCCGTGATTCAAACGAGCGCGCTCAGATTATCTCGCTTCCCAGACGGACGTGTTACCTCTAGGCCATGACTCCACGGAAGGACAGCAACATCTCCATGATACACAGGATCAGACTGCAGCGTGCACTGCTGGAACATTCCATTTCTCCTTGTTTACATGCGATACTTGAGACCTTCGCGGCGGATTTGGAAAAGAATTCAAGCCAGGAAAATGAGGTGCTGTCGCAAGATACTCACCATCAGATACACTGATCATATCACCTATGAACAAATGCGTATTTGACCTTATGATGATCTGCTGATACGTTACCAAAACGAAAGCTACACTGGGATGGCACACGTAACACAATCCGATGACCTTACTAAAACAATCCTCCAACCAACTGTTGAGGGAGGGGGGGAGACGGAGAGGAAAACAGTCCGATGACCTGACTAAAACAATCCTCCAACTAACTGTTGAGGGAGGGGGGGAGACGGAGAGGAAAACAGTCCGATGACCTGACTAAAACAATCCTCCAACCAACTGTTGAGGGAGGGGGGGAGACGGAGAGGAAAACAGTCCGATGACCTGACTAAAACAATCCTCCAACCAACTGTTGAGGGAGGGAGGGAGACGGAGAGGAAAACAGTCCGATGACCTGACTAAAACAATCCTCCAACCAACTGTTGAGGGAGGGAGGGAGACGGAGAGGAAAACAGTCCGATGACCTGACTAAAACAATCCTCCAACCAACTGTTGAGGGAGGGAGGGAGACGGAGAGGAAAACAGTCCGATGACCTTACTAAAACAATCCTCCAACCAACTGTTGAGGGAGGGGGGGAGACGGAGAGGAAAACAGTCCGATGACCTGACTAAAACAATCCTCCAACCAACTGTTGAGGGAGGGAGGGAGACGGAAAGGAAAACAGTCCGATGACCTGACTAAAACAATCCTCCAACCAACTGTTGAGGGAGGGAGGGAGACGGAGAGGAAAACAATCCGATGATGACCTGACTAAAACAATCCTCCAACCAACTGTTGAGGGAGGGAGGGAGACGGAGAGGAAAACAGTCCGATGACCTGACTAAAACAATCCTCCAACCAACTGTTGAGGGAGGGGGGGAGACGGAGAGGAAAACAGTCCGATGACCTGACTAAAACAATCCTCAAACAAGAATAAGAGGAGAAAAATAAGAATTACAATCTGCTGTAGTGTATTATGTTGTACTGTGCAGAACTGCTCTGTGGGCTGAGCAAGACTGATACTGGACACTGGACGAAAGTGAAATTAACCGTGATGTTACTGTACTGCGTTGACTCAGAACACACTATACTGTTCAATGATGATTTATAAGAGACTCGATCACCAGTGAGCAGCGTTCGAGGCCCTGGTTTGGCATGGTGTCGTGTCCTTTGGAAAAGTACTTCACTTCTATAAATACGAGCTGCATAGTTTAAAAACTGAATGGAGGCTAAAAAAATTCATCAGTAATACATTGATTTAGCAATTCTTTAAAAAAGAATGCGAAGACATCCGTCATATATTGTATTATGTCCGTATTGTCTCGAGAAATGTTTATTTATTTAGTTATTTATTTATGTATTTATTAAGATGTTTTACTAAAGCGCATATTCTTGAAGCTCTATGCATTTTACAATATCATGTCATTGCCAACATTGCATGTTTCCACTTTTGACACTTTTCATTTCTCTTTTCCTGTCCATAACCCTGTATAACGACCACAGCAGCAAGATGTTGATGAATGAATGTAAGATTTGTGGAATGGATGGGTGAGAGATGGGGAATTACAAAACAAAACGTTGCAAAAAAACAACAAACAAACAAACAAAACAACAAACAAACAAACAAACAAAAAAAACAACAACAAACAAACAAAAAAAAAAAAAACCGACGAGCTAAGACAGCTCCCCCCTCCCAACCCCTCTCCTAAAAAAAAAAGAACGAAAGTGAGACTGACATTTCTGGACGCGAAGGATCAGAAACAGCTGAAAACACGACACTTGGGAAAACAGAGGGGAGAGGCGGCGAGACAAATGTGGAAGGGCTTGTGGGTGTAAAGTAATGTGATGTGTTTTTTTGATGTTAATGAAGATGCTATTGTTCACTTCGACCTTCCTCACCTGAGCTAGGTGGCAGAATGGGTAAGAGGCTCAATCTGCCAACATAGTGTCCGTGAGCGTCTGGGTTTGAACCGCCCTCTCGCCCTTTCTCTCTAGTTGGACGGGCAAAATCAAACTGAGCGTGTAGACTTTTGGATAAGACTATAAACAGAGATCCCGTGCAGCACAAACTTGACGCACTTAAAAAGAACCCATGGCAACCAAAGTCTTGCCCTCTGGCAAAATTACGTAAAAAGAAATCCACTCTGATACAAACATAAGTATAAGCATGCACTCCAGGCCTGACAAGTGCGCTGGGGTATGCTGCTGTCAGGCATCTGCCTAGCAGATGTGGTGTAGCGTATATGGATTTGTCCGAACGCAGTTACGCCTCCTTGAGAAACCGAAACTGAAACTAACTCCTCACTCCACCTCGCAGAGGACTGGGTCATGCCTTCTTACGCCGATGGCTGTCAACGTAATGGTGCTGTACTGCACTGCGGTCTGTACTGCACTGCGGTCTGTACTGCACTGAGGTCTGTACTGCACTGAGATGAGGTCTGCACTGCACTGAGGTCTGTACTGCACTGAGATGAGGTCTGTACTGCACTGAGGTCTGTACTGCACTGAGATGAGGTCTGTACTGCACTGAGGTCTGTACTGCACTGAGATGAGGTCTGTACTGCACTGAGGTCTGTACTGCACTGTGGTCTGTACTGCACTGAGGTCTGTACTGCACTGAGGTCTGTACTGCACTGTGGTCTGTACTGCACTGAGATGAGGTCTGTACTGCACTGAGGTCTGTACTGCACTGAGATGAGGTCTGTACTGCACTGCGGTCTGTACTGCACTGAGATGAGGTCTGTACTGCACTGAGATGAGGTCTGTACTGCACTGCGGTCTGTACTGCACTGAGATGAGGTCTGTACTGCACTGAGATGAGGTCTGTACTGCACTGCGGTCTGTACTGCACTGCACTGAGGTCTGTACTGCACTGAGATGAGGTCTGTACTGCACTGCGGTCTGTACTGCACTGAGGTCTGTACTGCACTGAGATGAGGTCTGCACTGCACTGCGGTCTGTACTGCACTGCACTGAGGTCTGTACTGCACTGAGATGAGGTCTGTACTGCACTGAGGTCTGTACTGCACTGAGGTCTGTACTGCACTGCACTGCGGTCTGTACTGCACTGAGATAAGGTCTGTACTGCACTGCGGTCTGTACTGCACTGAGGTCTGTACTGCACTGAGATGAGGTCTGTACTGCACTGCGGTCTGTACTGCACTGAGATGAGGTCTGTACTGCACTGCGGTCTGTACTGCACTGCACTGAGGTCTGTACTGCACTGAGATGAGGTCTGTACTGCACTGAGATGAGGTCTGTACTGCACTGCGGTCTGTACTGCACTGCACTGAGGTCTGTACTGCACTGTCCTGCGGTCTGTACTGCACTGAGGTGAGGTCTGTACTGCACTGAGGTCTGTACTGCACTGAGGTCTGTACTGCACTGAGATGAGGTCTGTACTGCACTGAGGTCTGTACTGCACTGAGATGAGGTCTGTACTGCACTGAGGTCTGTACTGCACTGAGATGAGGTCTGTACTGCACTGAGGTCTGTACTGCACTGAGATGAGGTCTGTACTGCACTGCGGTCTGTACTGCACTGAGATGAGGTCTGTACTGCACTGCGGTCTGTACTGCACTGAGGTCTGTACTGCACTGAGATGAGGTCTGTACTGCACTGCGGTCTGTACTGCACTGAGGTCTGTACTGCACTGCACTGAGGTCTGTACTGCACTGAGATGAGGTCTGTACTGCACTGCACTGAGGTCTGTACTGCACTGAGATGAGGTCTGTACTGCACTGCGGTCTGTACTGCACTGAGATGAGGTCTGTACTGCACTGAGGTCTGTACTGCACTGAGATGAGGTCTGTACTGCACTGAGGTCTGTACTGCACTGAGATGAGGTCTGTACTGCACTGCGGTCTGTACTGCACTGAGATGAGGTCTGTACTGCACTGCGGTCTGTACTGCACTGAGATGAGGTCTGTACTGCACTGCGGTCTGTACTGCACTGAGATGAGGTCTGTACTGCACTGAGGTCTGTACTGCACTGCGGTCTGTACTGCACTGAGGTGAGGTCTGTACTGCACTGCGGTCTGTACTGCACTGAGGTCTGTACTGCACTGAGGTCTGTACTGCACTGCGGTCTGTACTGCACTGAGGTGAGGTCTGTACTGCACTGCGGTCTGTACTGCACTGAGATGAGGTCTGTACTGCACTGAGGTCTGTTCTGCACTGCGGTCTGTACTGCACTGAGATGAGGTCTGTACTGCACTGCGGTCTGTACTGCACTGCGGTCTGTACTGCACTGAGATGAGGTCTGTACTGCACTGCGGTCTGTACTGCACTGAGATGAGGTCTGTACTGCACTGTGGTCTGTACTGCACTGAGGTCTGTACTGCACTGCGGTCTGTACTGCACTGAGGTGAGGTCTGTACTGCACTGAGGTCTGTACTGCACTGAGGTCTGTACTGCACTGAGATGAGGTCTGTACTGCACTGAGGTCTGTACTGCACTGCACTGAGGTCTGTACTGCACTGAGGTCTGTACTGCACTGAGATGAGGTCTGTACTGCACTGAGGTCTGTACTGCACTGAGGTCTGTACTGCACTGAGGTCTGTACTGCACTGAGATGAGGTCTGTACTGCACTGAGAAGAGGTCTGTACTGCACTGAGGTGAGGTCTGTACTGCACTGAGATGAGGTCTGTACTGCACTGCGGTCTGTACTGCACTGAGATGAGGTCTGTACTGCACTGAGATGAGGTCTGTACTGCACTGAGATGAGGTCTGTACTGCACTGCGGTCTGTACTGCACTGAGATGAGGTCTGTACTGCACTGAGATGAGGTCTGTACTGCACTGAGATGAGGTCTGTACTGCACTGCACTGAGGTCTGTACTGCACTGAGGTCTGTACTGCACTGAGATGAGGTCTGTACTGCACTGCACTGAGGTCTGTACTGCACTGAGGTGAGGTCTGTACTGCACTGAGGTCTGTACTGCACTGAGATGAGGTCTGTACTGCACTGAGGTCTGTACTGCACTGAGGTCTGTACTGCACTGAGATGAGGTCTGTACTGCACTGAGGTCTGTACTGCACTGAGATGAGGTCTGTACTGCACTGAGGTCTGTACTGCACTGAGATGAGGTCTGTACTGCACTGAGGTCTGTACTGCACTGAGGTCTGTACTGCACTGAGATGAGGTCTGTACTGCACTGAGGTCTGTACTGCACTGAGATGAGGTCTGTACTGCACTGCACTGAGGTCTGTACTGCACTGAGATGAGGTCTGTACTGCACTGCGGTCTGTACTGCACTGAGATGAGGTCTGTACTGCACTGCGGTCTGTACTGCACTGAGATGAGGTCTGTACTGCACTGAGGTCTGTACTGCACTGAGATGAGGTCTGTACTGCACTGAGGTCTGTACTGCACTGAGATGAGGTCTGTACTGCACTGAGGTCTGTACTGCACTGAGGTCTGTACTGCACTGAGGTCTGTACTGCACTGCACTGAGGTCTGTACTGCACTGCGGTCTGTGCTGCACTGAGGTGAGGTCTGTACTGCACTGAGATGAGGTCTGTACTGCACTGAGATGAAGTCTGTACTGCACTGAGGTCTGTACTGCACTGAGGTCTGTACTGCACTGCACTGAGGTCTGTACTGCACTGCGGTCTGTACTGCACTGAGGTGAGGTCTGTACTGCACTGAGGTCTGTACTGCACTGAGATGAGGTCTGTACTGCACTGAGGTCTGTACTGCACTGCACTGAGGTCTGTACTGCACTGCACTGAGGTCTGTACTGCACTGCACTGAGGTCTGTACTGCACTGAGG
>NC_134880.1:57204566-57217066 GCF_041734735.1 Babylonia areolata | reverse complement strand
TTTGTGTTGTTGGTCGCTAGACAGTCTAGAAAGGGTGGGGGTACATGGACAACTCCTCTAGGAGTTGTGACAAAGAGAGACACTGACAGATATATATATATATATGCATATATGTGTGTATATTATATATGTATATAGATAGACAGACACACAGACAAATGGGCGTACAGACAGAGAGACTCACAGGCAAACAAAAGTGAAGACATACATACATTCTCGTCGTGTCCATGATCTGTGTACGAGTTGTTTCAAACAAGGAAGCATTTGATGGCATTCTTTCAGGATTAAAAAGTAAAAAAAAGTAAAATAACAGAAAGAAGGAAGAAAGTAGGAGGAAAAGTAGGTCAATCAGGACATAGACGAGGGGGTGGGGGTGGGGAAAAAGTGAAAGTTCATATTTCTAGATATCGGCAGGAAAAAGTAATAAGAAAAGAAAATGGAAACGCAAAATCAGAATTAGGACTTACTTTTTATAGTCGGGTAATCATATTTCAATTTGTTCATATATACTCCATCGATCGATCGAGCGCTACACACACACACACACACACACACACACACACACACACACGCACACACACACACACACACACACACGCACACACACACACACACGCACACACACACACACACACACACACGCACACACACACACGCACACACACACACACACACACACACACACACACACACACACACACACACACACACACACACACACACAACACGAGAAAGGACAGCGAAAGTGGTTGAAGCTGGCGAAGCACAAAAGCTGAGGCGAGGACCTGAGAGATGATGTATATGACAGCACTTAATCTCCTTTATTAACCACACACCGATACCCACACACACACACCCCTCACCCCCCATCCCCCCAAAAACACACAAACACACACACACACACTCTCTCTCACACACACAACACACACGCACACACACAAGGAACAAACAACAACAAGAAGAACACACACACACACACACACACACACACACACACACACACACACACACACACACAAACACACACACGAACACGCACACATACACACACTCACACACACACAATTAGCACAAACACGCACGCACGCACGCACACACGCACAGAAAATGAGCGTGCACACAGACATGTTCATTATTCTTCCTCTTAAATGAACTACGAAAGCTAGTATCGGCAAAAAAACAACAAAAAACAACAACAAAAAAAGACAAAAAACAAAAAGAAAAGGACAAAGGACGTTTAACGGTAGAGCACGTTTTAACCCGCTGTTTAGAAATGAAACCTTTTTTTATTATTATTTTTTTTATATACTAAACACGTATTACCAGTTTCAAAGGTTAATTTGTTTTGGAAGAAGTTCGATATTCCAAAATGTTCTTTATTAAAGTTAGCTAGTTAGAATAGACCAGTTTCTTGTTTGTTGTAGGTCATCCTCTTTTCAAATAATAATCAAAAGAAGTATTACATACATTGTTTGATTATTGAATAATTCTCTCTCCTAATCCCGCTTCCCACATCCCCCCTCTCGCATATACTCTTCCAATATTATATTTTTCTTTCTCCAGTCACTGACACCCACCCTCTCCATTTACGTTTTGTACTCTATCTTTTGCACATTCTGTTCCCTCTCTCTCTTTTCCTTCCTCAATCCCCTCACCCCCCACCCCCTTCACCTCAACCGCCCCCTTTTCAGTTGAATATTTCTTCCCTGCCATTGATTTTCACAATAAAATCTGCTACGCAACAATACCCAGATGCACCCTTCCACTGGCTAAGAGGAGACAACCTGACAAAAATCCCCAATCCCACGGCTTTCATATGGTACCAATGGGATGAACGGCTGTTGGGTTAAACAGTCACTAACTGTATGCAGTCTGGCCTTAGGGCGACACCAGGCTGACGGACTCCACACAGATGGACATCCATTGCCCTTCCCTGATAAGAGGCTCTGTCAGGGCGACCGAATTTTTTCCCTCACCACATAGAACACCCTTCTATGGACACTAACAAAACCCTGTCTCGCGTGCACCTCGGGGATCAGCTGCATAGCACGAGACATAAATTCAGATCCCCCAAACCCCAAAACAGGCGTGGCAAAAGAGGTGGGAAAAGATCGTGCTTAGGTAGCAGAATGACAAAAACAGAGCGGCTGTCAAAGAAATTCTTTAGAATCGGCAGTTGGAATTGTTCCAGCGCGAGAATGAGAATCTCAACAATTGAGAAATTGGCATATGATTTTGACATTTTATGTCTCCAAGAGACCAGGACAAGTGCAGACAGACCAATACATTTTGGGAATTTCACAGTCTTTCAAAGGAATGAAGGAAGAGGATTAGCAATCATACTGAACAAAAACCTAAAAAACAAAGTTTCCACCATAAATCTAGAGAAATGGTGTCGCAACTCATGCGAACTAGTGGGGGTGCGTCTCGAAAAACCTGACGGAATTCACAAAAGCATCGTGCTCATCAATGCCTATGTTCACCCAGGAACCTGCACAACAAAAGAGGATTGGGCCTTTTTAGAGGAAATAGAGAACGAACTTGGAGACTCAGTCATTATCTGTGGAGACCTCAATGCAAGATCCAAGCTATGGGACCAGCGGAACACCAACCCACAAGGACTCGCACTTGAAGGAATGATAGGGGAAATTCTTCTTAGCCCATTAACAACCACATCCCCAACTCGCCTTGGAACAAGACAAAGGGACAGTGACAGTGTGATCGACATCGCTCTAACATCTCCAAAATTCAGAGCAGAAATGAATGCAGAGACTCTTCCACACCAAGGCAGTGACCACCTCCCGGTAGTTTTCAGTTTACAGAAACTGTCAGATAAACGCTGTATGAAACCGCGTGATCCATTTCAGTATGAAACCAAAGAGACAACCGTCATCGAAAAATTAAGACGCAGAAGAAACAAAAGAACGGCACCGAATAGGATGCAAACTATTCAGTCCCCATGGTGGAATACCGACACAGAGAGAGCCTGGATAGAAAAAAACATGCAGCTGTCAAACTTTGGCAAAAAGAAAGAACAAAACCATCTCCAGACAAAGATATTGAAACAAAAATGAAAGAAAAAACTAAACAGTTTGAAACCATTGCTCAAGAGGCCAAAAATGACAAGTGGAAACAGTTTTGCGAGGCACTCAGTTATGACTCAACATTGACAGAGTTCTGGCAATTTTATCGTCGCATGGAAGGGAAAACGTGCACAACAACAACCCCAGACATGGTAGACACTGACGGAACCAAGCTTAAGACAAACGAAGAAAAAGGATCCGCCCTGCTCAAACGTTTCATACAACAGAGCGATCAAAGAAACTTATATGAGAAAAAGAAATATGTTGAGGAGTTAAACCAAACCCTTATGCAGACTGGACCTGATGATGACTTGACAATAGATGATCTAAACGAAGCAATAGCTAAATGCAAGAAAGAATCAGCTCCTGGCCCAGACAAAGTTCGCTACTCGGACATCAAGGAACTATCGGAAGAAGACAGAAGCAAACTTTTCAATCTATATCAAAACAGTTTCCACAATGGACATGTGCCGGAGGACTGGACACACAGCTTCTTAAAACCCATACCAAAACCAGGAAAGGACCATCATCAGGTAAGCGGCTACCGGATCCTAACCATGCAAAACATTGCTGGAAAGCTCATGGAACGCATGATAGCCAGGAAACTTGCAAGGGATCTTGAACACAGGCACATTCTCCCTTCAAATCAAGGTGGTTACAGAACAGGCAAGTCCACATGGGAAAATGCAGCTGCTTTTGCATACGAGGTGTATGAAGGATTTCAAAGAAAAGAAGAAACACTAGCGGTAGCAATCGACCTTAAAGATGCCAACAATAAAGTCCAGTTTGCACACCTCATGGAGCTGCTACCAAGGTATGGAGTAAGTTTGACACTGACAAGATGGATAGCAGCAGCGCTTCAGGAAAGAACCGTCGTCCTACGCCTTGGAGATTGGATGTCTGCACCTTCTAAACTATCCATGGGACTGCCACAAGGGTCTCCGCTCTCTCCTGTCCTCTACAATGTCTACACGAAGGGCCTTGCAGACTTAAACAACAATGGAATAGCTCGGGTGCTTACTCTTGCGGATGATGGCCTGGTCTTCAAAACTTCGAAAGATGCTCAGGAAAGAACTAAAGCCGTCCAGAAACAACTAAACAATATTGCTCAATGGTGCAAAGACACAGGATCTTCCATCAATCCAGCGAAAGCCCAAACGTTGCTGTGCACCCTCAACAACAGAACCGCGAGCAAATCACCACCTTCTGTGTCATTCGATGGGATTCAGATTGAGAAAACTGAATGCCTACGCTACCTAGGAATACACTTCGACAGGATGCTGACCTTCAGAAAACATACGGAAAATACTGTTCTCAAATGAAAAAAGGGCCTTTCAGTCTTAAAGGCAATGGCAACCAAAGGTATTGAACAATGTCACCTCTTCCTGCTATACCAATCACTCGTCCTCAGTGTGATCGACTGCGGACTTGGGCTAACAACACCGTCTCAAAGCAAACTCTTAAAATTAGAAAGAGTTCAAAATGAAGCTATGAGGCTGATCCTTGGAACAACAAAAGACACGCCCACAGAAACCATGCGATACCTGCTTGACCTTCCTTCAGTGCAGGCCAGAAACAAGTTAGAACAGGTCAAGACCTACTTCAAAGCATTAGAAAACCCTCAAAACCCACTGCATGACGCAGTCAAAGAACCAAAAGGCAGCCGTCTAGGACGAGGAAGATCATGGATGGGGCAAGCAGAAGACACAATCCAGCTAGTATGCCGACTACAAGACCTGAAAGAAACAAAAGAATGGGAGAAAACCCCCGAAAACCTCAACCATCTATTCAACACAGCCATTTCAACCACTCTAGGAAGACATTGTCGGGAATGGCCAGAGGGCAAAACTGATGCGGAAGTGAAGCTACTCATAGAAGAAAACAGTAAAGAAGAGGACATCATCATATACACAGATGGCTCAGTCACCAAAGACCAATCCGGTTGGGGATTCACTGCGAAGCAAAATGGAAAAATCAATTAGGGAAGAGAATGCTGCCTACAAAGTCACAACCTCCAGCCTAACGATGGAAGTTGAAGCTGTGACACATGCCCTCCAGTGGCTATCGTCCATCCATACGCCCGGAAACCAACATGCCATGATTCTAACCGACTCAATGAACCTCATACAGAAAATTGAAGACGGAATGGGAAGCCCAGAGTGGCATAAGGCAATACGCAACTTTCAGATAAAAAAACTCACATGGTCATACTGCCCGGGACATGCAGGAATTAAGGGAAATGAGCGAGCTGACAGACTTGCTGGTAACGCAACACCAACGAGCGGCCTACATCTAGGAAAATCGGAAATCCTCAGAAAAGTCAAAGAATATCAAAAAGAACAGGTACAAGGCCATCACACCATCAATCGCCTCAAAGAAATAAAAGCAGAGAGAGGGAGCGGCCGTAAGTCTAACATGAAAGGCAGAGCACGATGCTTTGCAAATCAAACAAATATCGGCATCATTTCCAAACCAACATTGCGCAAATTTCTTCAAAACGGAACAGAGTCTCTGTGGGCTTTTCCAAATACAATAGACTGGGCAACACACTAGACGCCACGTTCTTGGAATCAGAAAGCTTTTCCCATCCCTCTTGCGGCCAATCAGTGGCAGCCTCTGTGCGTGTGTGTATGTGTGTGTTTGTGTGTATGTGTGGGTCTGTGTTTTTGAGTGCGTTTGTGCATGCGTGAGAGTGTAAGTGTACACAAGTGTCAGGAGAGTTCTGTGCATGTGTGTGTGTGTGTGTGTGTGTGTGTGTGTGTGTGTGTGTGTGAGGGGGAGGTGGGGGTGCAGGGAGGAGGTGGGGTAGAGGATGAGGTATGTGAGTGTATGCATGCCTACACTGTGGGAGCAACAGGATATTGGAACGTATATTATATATATATCTTTGTATATATGTGTGTGGGGTTGGGGGTGGGAGATATGGGCGTGTGTGTGTGTGCTTGTACAAGTAAGCGTTCATCTGTGTGTGTGTGTGTGTGTGTGGGGGGGGGGGGGTGTTTGTGTGTGTGTGTGTGTGTGTGTGTGTGTGTGTGTGTGTGTGTGTGTGTGTGTGTGTGTGTGTGTTGGAGCTCATGTTTACGTTTATATGTATTTGACTGTGCTTTCATATCTGTGAAACTGTGTGTTTGGCGCATATCTGTTATGCATGTGTGGGTGTATATGTGAATGTGTGTCTTCATGTTTTATATTTATTTGCTTATTTATCATCATTGTTGTCTTATTTATTTAATAATTTATGTATTTATTTATTTATTATTATTATTATTATTATTATTATTATTATTATTATTATTATTTTATTATTATTATGATTATTATTTTCATCACTACTACCTTTTTTTATATCATAATTATTATTTATGTATTTATTTATTTATGTAAGCTTATCTTTTTTCTTCTTCTTTTTTTTCCTCAAGGCCTGACTAAGCGCGTTGGGTTACGCTGCTGGTCAGGCATCTGCTTGGCAGATGTGGTGTAGCGTATATGGATTTGTCCGAACGCAGTGACGCCTCCTTGAGCTACTGAAACTGAAACTGAAACTGATTTTCACAAATGATGATTTCTAATTAATGATAATAATAATCACCATTATGATAGCAAAAATAGTAATACAAATATTAATAATGATAATAATAATGATAATAATAATATTAATAATAATGATGATATCATTTATTTTCAGTCTAATATCATCATCTTAGATGAACAGACTATAAATGAATAAACGAACGATTTCATTATTCTTTGCTACGATACTATCTTAGTCAGTGGATCCGTCCCTCAGACAGACGGACAGACTGATAGAGATAGAGAGATAGATAGATGGATAGATAGATAGATAGATAGATAGATAGATAGATAGATAGATAGATAGATAGATAGATAGACAGACAGATGAATAGAGAGATGGACAGGCAGATAGACAGACAAAGATACAGAGAGACTGAGAGAGACAGAGACAGACAGACAGATAAGACAAAACAGAGAGAAAAAGAGACAGACTGCGAGATACAGAGAAAGGGAGAGAGACACACACACAGAAAGAAAGAAAGAGATAGAAAGAGAGAGAGAGAGAGAGGGGGAGAGACACACACACACACACAGAAAGAAAGAGATAGAAAGAGAGAGAGAGAGAGAGGGGGAGAGACACACACACACAGAAAGAAAGAGATAGAAAGAGAGAGAGAGAGAGAGGGGGAGAGACACACACACACACAGAAAGAAAGAGATAGAAAGAGAGAGAGAGAGAGGGGGAGAGAGACTGAGAGAGACACACACACACAGAAAGAAAGAGATAGAAAGAGAGAGAGAGAGAGAGGGGGAGAGACACACACACAGAAAGAAAGAGATAGAAAGAGAGAGAGAGAGAGGGGGAGAGAGACTGAGAAAGAGAGAAACTGAGAGAGACACACACACACAGAGAGAAAGAGATAGAAAGAGAGAGAGAGAGAGAGGGGGAGAGAGAGAGACTGAGAAAGAGAGAAACTGAGAGAGACACACACACACAGAAAGAAAGAGATAGAAAGAGAGAGAGAGAGAGAGGGGGAGAGAGAGACTGAGAGAGACACACACACACACAGAAAGAAAGAGATAGAAAGAGAGAGAGAGAGAGGGGGAGAGAGAGACTGAGAAAGAGAGAAAGGGAGAGAGACACACACACACAGAAAGAAAGAGATAGAAAGAGAGAGAGAGAGAGGGGGGGAGAGAGAGACTGAGAGAGACACACACACACACAGAAAGAAAGAGATAGAAAGAGAGAGAGAGAGAGGGGGAGAGAGAGACTGAGAAAGAGAGAAAGGGAGAGAGACACACACACACAGAAAGAAAGAGATAGAAAGAGAGAGAGAGAGAGAGGGGGAGAGAGAGACTGAGAGAGACACACACACACACAGAAAGAAAGAGATAGAAAGAGAGAGAGAGAGAGAGGGGGAGAGAGAGACTGAGAAAGAGAGAAAGGGAGAGAGACACACACACACAGAAAGAAAGAGATAGAAAGAGAAAGAGAGAGAGAGGGGGAGAGAGAGACTGAGAAAGACACACACACACACAGAAAGAAAGAGATAGAAAGAGAGAGAGAGAGAGGGGGAGAGAGAGACTGAGAAAGAGAGAAAGGGAGAGAGACACACACACACAGAAAGAAAGAGATAGAAAGAGAGAGAGAGAGAGGGGGAGAGAGAGACTGAGAAAGAGAGAAAGGGAGAGAGACACACACACACAGAAAGAAAGAGATAGAAAGAGAGAGAGAGAGAGAGGGGGAGAGAGAGACTGAGAGAGACACACACACACACAGAAAGAAAGAGATAGAAAGAGAGAGAGAGAGGGGGAGAGAGAGACTGAGAAAGAGAGAAAGGGAGAGAGACACACACACACAGAAAGAAAGAGATAGAAAGAGAAAGAGAGAGAGAGGGGGAGAGAGAGACTGAGAGAGACACACACACACACAGAAAGAAAGAGATAGAAAGAGAGAGAGAGAGAGGGGGAGAGAGAGACTGAGAAAGAGAGAAAGGGAGAGAGACACACACACACAGAAAGAAAGAGATAGAAAGAGAGAGAGAGAGAGGGGGAGAGAGAGACTGAGAAAGAGAGAAAGGGAGAGAGACACACACACACAGAAAGAAAGAGATAGAAAGAGAAAGAGAGAGAGAGGGGGAGAGAGAGACTGAGAAAGAGAGAAAGGGAGAGAGACACACACACACACAGAAAGAAAGAGATAGAAAGAGAGAGAGAGAGGGGGAGAGAGACACTGAGAAAGAGAGAAAGGGAGAGAGACACACACACACAGAAAGAAAGAGATAGATAGAGAGAGAGAGAGAGAGGGGGAGAGAGAGACTGAGAAAGAGAGAAAGGGAGAGAGACACACACACACACAGAAAGAAAGAGATAGAAAGAGAGAGAGAGAGAGAGGGGGAGAGAGAGACTGAGAAAGAGAGAAAGGGAGAGAGACACACACACACACAGAAAGAAAGAGATAGAAAGAGAGAGAGAGAGAGAGGGGGGGAGAGAGACTGAGAAAGAGAGAAAGGGAGAGAGACACACACACACACAGAAAGAAAGAGATAGAAAGAGAGAGAGAGAGAGAGAGGGGGAGAGAGAGACTGAGAAAGAGAGAAAGGGAGAGAGAGAAACAGACAGAGAGAGATAGAGAGACAGAGACAGAGACGGAGACAGAGTTAAGAAGAGACAGAGACAGACGTATAGACAGACAGACAGACAGACAGACAAACAGACAGGACCACACACATACAGAGAAACAAGAAGCACAGATGACAAACACTCCCCCACCACCCCCTAAAAAACAACAACAAAAACAAAACAAAAAAACCCACTACTAAAAGCAACAATCCATATTTTCCCCATCATTCTTTGTCCAAAGCATCAGCTCACCCCCCCCCCCCCCCCACTTCCCTTGGTCAAGTAAGACTTCAGCTACAAGGACATGACGGGAGGGAGGGAGGGAGGGCTGCTAACGGAGGGAGGGAGATGTGCGCTTCAGAGATTTAATGCCTTCATTTGTCTGGCTCTAGAGCACCTGCCCACTGGACTGAAGAAAAAAACAAATAATCATAAATTTGGTGGACACCACATGGCAAGGCAAGGCAAGCAAGGCAAGGCAAGGCAAGGCAAGGCAGGGCAGGGCAAGGCAAGGCAAGGCAAGGCAAGGCAGGGCAGGGCAAGGCAAGGCAAGGCAGGGCAAGGCAGGGAGGCGTCAGCAGAAAGCCTTGCGAGACTGCGCAATCATCTGTGTGTGTGTGTGTGTGTGTGTGTGTGTGTGTGTGTGTGTGTGTGTGTGTGTGTGTGTGTGTGTATGTGTGTGTGTGTGTGTGTGTGTGTGTGTGTGTGTGTGAGAGAGAGAGATTTTTGCATGTGTGTGTACACGTGTGTGTGTGTGTGTGTGTGTGTGTGTGTGTGTGTGTGTGTGTGTGTGTGTGTGTGTGTTGATATGTGTGCGTTATTCTTTCTTTAGTTTAACGTCTTTTCACTGTGAGTGATATTAGACGAGGTAGGAAAAATAATCGAGGGGAGGTAGGAGGTGGGTGGTGGAGGGGGGGGGGGAGAAATTACTGTGTACGCATGCGAGTAAGTGAAAGTGTGTGTGCGTGCGCGTGTGTGTGCGTGTGTTACATATAGAAAATGGTTGATTGATGTGTGTGTGTGTGTGTGTGTGTGTGTGTGTGTGTGTGTGTGTGTGTGTGTGTGTTCGTTCGTCTTCAGTTTAACGTCTTTCCACTTGAAGTGATATTAGACAAAAAACAACAAAAAACAAACCAAAAAACAACAACAAAAACACAAAAAAACCGTGGGGGTAGGGGTTGTGGGAGGGGGTGGGGGTAAAAGTGTGTGTATGTGTGGAGGGTGAATAGGGAGAGACAACGCGAGAGAAAATGGAAACGTTATAAACGCCAACATCAAACAACTATAACAAATGTCCTACTGGACTACGCAGCAAACCTTCTGCAACAGCAAATAACATATTAGAATTGTTAATAACACATTCAAAAGAACTTTTGGTGAAGTCTGGTAAAAAAACATTTTAGATTCTGACATTCGAATATGATGTGGTTGCTAGATATATGTTCTCCACATATGCACCTAACATCTTTGCTGAACTTAGTTATAAAAGCGTTCAGTTTTATCCTGTTTGATAATGTATGGATCTGCCTTAATCTTATTGAATTATTGTATGTATTTGACTGATTGATAGTTCCCGGTTGTTGAACATTAATCACACTACGGTTTAAAGTTTTGCCGTTTTCCTGGTATAATTCTCTGACTTTGTTCCACGATATTTTTTCTAGTATTCGATAACCCTCTTGTACAGACAGAGGCACATAAAGTTCTATGGTTCCCTGTTCGTTTTTTGCTCCTTTTCTTGCAGCCCTGTCAGCCCATTCATTGTAGAGAATACCAAGATGTGAAGGAACCCAGCAAAACGTTATATGTGTTCCTTTCAAGCTTAAAAGATGTAAAATGTGGCTGATTTCTATTATGATTTTGGATTTGTTCTTACAATTTGGTGAGTTTAAAGCACATAATACAGATTTGGAATCAACGCAAAATAAGACTTGTAGAAGGCAAAATGGAAGATCAAGAATATGATTTAGAGCCATAAGAACAGCAATAAGTTCAGCAGTGAATATTGAACGATTTTTACCAATATAGTATGATCTTTCCGTTTTCAGTTTCAGTTTCAGTAGCTCAAGGAGGCGTCACTGCGTTCGGACTTTCCAATTCGCTACTCTATTATGCATGCTGAGGCATGTCCAGAAGAGTTTACCCAACGCGCGTAGTCGGCCTTGGAAAAAATAACAAAACATATATTTTTTTATTTTTTCTTTATTATTTCATTTTCTTTCTTTTCTTTCTTTTTATTCACCCATTTTTTATCTCTCTCTATCTATTTTATTTATTTATTTTTTTATTTATTTCTTTTTTTGTTTTTATTTTAAGGGGGTTGTTGTTAGTGTGTTGAGGCTCGGATTGTTTGTTTTGTTTCGTTATGTTGTTGGTGTTGTGTGTTTGTTTTTGTGCGGGTACCCCTTAATATTGGTTTGGGTTGTTGATGTTTGGTATGTTTTTCGTAGCTTGGGTGGTTGCGTTGTGGGGGTTTGGTAGTTGTTTTGGTGTGTTGTGTGTTTTATTGTTTGTGTTTTGTTTTGTTTTTTTGTCTTCATGGGGGTGTTTTTATGATTATTTTATGGGTTTTGTGGTTGTATATAACTGGCTCTAATGTATCACAAATAAGGATTGTTATGTTTAGGCTCGTGTACTGGATTGGGAGATATGTGGTTGTTTTGATCTGAGTTTGTAGGTGTTTAGGTATGGAAGCGAATTATAGATATACTCATATAATCGATATGGTAAGGGATAAGCAGTGTCACAAGAAGACTTAAGCAGGGAGTGGTCGTTATGTTCAGCAGCTTCCACGGCACTAACACTCACACAAACACATACATCTCAATCACTGTGACTAATGTACAACTTTCTTGTAACCTAGCAATTATGAATTAGCTACAGCTCTTATACATATAAATAATCGTACATGAGCTCCAACACACACACACACACACACACATTACCTTGCACCCTCCTCTACATACCTCATCTCTACCCCACCTCCCCTGCACTCCCACCTCCCCTCACACACACACACACACACACACACACACACACACGTACACATATCTCTCCTGACACTTGTGTACAGTTTCACTCTCGCGCATTCACCAACGCACTCAAAAGCACAGACCCACACATACACACAAACACACACAGCCGCCACTGACTGGCCGCAAGAGGGATGGGAAAAGATCTCTGATGCCAAGAACGTGGCGTCTAGTGTGTTGCTCGGTCTATTGTGTTTGGAAAGGCCCACAGAGACTCTGTTCCGTTTTGAAGAAATTTGCGCAATGTTGG
>NC_134880.1:57179566-57192066 GCF_041734735.1 Babylonia areolata | reverse complement strand
AGTGTTGGCCCAGAGGTAACTCATTGTGGAGTGTTGGCCCAGAGGTAACTCATTGTGGAGTGTTGGCCCAGATCTAACTCATTGTGGATTGTTGGCCCAGAGAACTCATTGTGGAGTGTTGGCCCAGATCTAACTCATTGTGGAGTGTTGGCCCAGAGGTAACTCATTGTGGAGTGTTGGCCCAGATCTAACTCATTGTGGAGTGTTGGCCCAGAGGTAACTCATTGTGGAGTGTTGGCCCAGAGGTAACTCATTGTGGAGTGTTGGCCCAGAGGTAACGTAACTCATTGTGGAGTGTTGGCCCAGAGGTAACGTAACTCATTGTGGAGTGTTGGCCCAGATCTAACTCATTGTGGAGTGTTGGCCCAGAGGTAACTCATTGTGGAGTGTTGGCCCAGAGGTAACTCATTGTGGAGTGTTGGCCCAGAGGTAACGTAACTCATTGTGGAGTGTTGGCCCAGAGGTAACTCATTGTGGAGTGTTGGCCCAGAGGTAACTCATTGTGGAGTGTTGGCCCAGAGGTAACTCATTGTGGAGTGTTGGCCCGAGGTAACTCATTGTGGAGTGTTGGCCCAGATCTAACTCATTGTGGAGTGTTGGCCCAGAGGTAACGTAACTCATTGTGGAGTGTTGGCCCAGAGGTAACTCATTGTGGAGTGTTGGCCCAGAGGTAACGTGTTCGCCTGGGAAGCGAGGGAATCTGAGCGCACTGGTTCGAATCTCGAACTCGCTAGTATTTTCACTCCCCGCCCCCCACCCCCCCTTCCCACACACACACACTCCCCCATTCCTCTAGACCTTGAGTGGTGGTCTGGACGCTAGTCATTCGGATGAGACGATAAACCGAGGTTCCGTGTGCAGCATGCACTTAGCGCACGTAAAAGAACCCACGGCAATAAAAGGGTTGTCCCTGGCAAAATTCTGTAGAAAAATCAACTTCGATAGGAAAACAAATGAAATCACAGGCAGGAAAAATACAAACAACAAGAGAGGCAAGGCCTTCAATACTCACTTGTGATACACTTAAAAAAAAAAAAAATCTAATCGTTAAAATGTGTTCTGTATTTGTTATTATAAAGCTTCGGGTTTAAAAAAAAAGAAAAAGAAAAAAAAAAGTCCTAACCAGATTCGAACCCCGCGTGTTCGGGTGAGAAGAAACTGTCTTACCCATTACACTATCGTGGCTCGTTAACTGACGTTCTAAAATTTAACATTTGAACATACTTTTTTAAAGGGCGATAAATCAATTGTGGTATTCGCATTGAGAACGCTGTTTAAATCATATTATTCTGGTGTATATTGGGCATTCAAAAAATCTTTAAGGGAAAAAAAAAAAAAAAAAAAAAAAAAAAAAAAGAGGAGACGTGGTTATCACCACAATCACACTGCAACATTTAGCCGTTTTCTCTAGATCTAGATAGATGTACAAGTTTAGTTACACCCGCAGGGAATGTAGTACGACACGGTTGATTCAATTTCTCTTTTATGTTCATTCTAGTTTTATAGTTTTAAAGTTGATATGAAAATTTAGTATTTTGTTAAACTAATAACATGTAGAGCCAAGTACAAGTACTTCTAAACGTCGTATGAAGTGAAAAGGACTTCATTTTGAGAAAAGTCAAGACTAGAAATTTTTTCGTTTCATCGTAATCAATTCAAGGGTATTAACTCGCATGGTTTACAATTTTTAACTGTGAATTCCGACTGATTCTGTGGATATTTTTATGGCAGTTTGGGGCATAATCCAGTAAGTGATGAGGCGTTCACAAATCTTTCTCTGAATAAATATTTAACGGTCTCCTTCTCCAACTTTCCATCACATGTTATCGTGTATTGTCCATTGAATATAGGATTGAACGGGCAGGTCAACAACTTGAAACAAAATGGCGTCGTTCGCGTTCGCGAAGAATATGAGCACGGGCTTTGAATGTGTATAAATATGTGTAGCAATTGATTTTTGCCCATGACCTTCAGGGCTCAGCCAATAGATATGTAAAGTCCACTCGTCGTATTGATTTTAGTATTTTCCGAAAAAATACCACTTGGGCGAATGAACATAGTGAAAGTCCTGTACACTGAGAGTAAAACACACAAGCTTTTTATATACTGAGTATAATTTCAAAATGTAATGTTTAAGATGAGAAAGATCAGTTTAAAGCAAATTAAGCATATACCTTTCTACTTTACATTTATTTCTTAAACCATTCAAAACGTGCTCTGTCTAAAAACTAGTCACACGTGTTACACAATCCCCAGTCGCATGATACAATTTGTTGGCGTGCACTGTTATGGGGACACATTTCACTAGTCACACGTGTTACACAATCCCCAGTCGCATGATACAATTTGTTGGCGTGCACTGTTATGGGGACACATTTCACTAGTCACACGTGTTACACAATCCCCAGTCGCATGATACAATTTGTTGGCGTGCACTGTTATGGGGACATTTCCGGACAGCGATAAGATTTAGGTCTGTACCCAGTTTAATGCGCCTCCCCCTCCTTCTCCTCCCCCCTCCTTCACTCTTCCCTCCACCCATCACCCCATTGCCACATAACTATAACCTCTCTCCCCTTTCCAGCACTACCCCCCCCCCTCTCTCTCTCTCTCTCTCGCAAATGTCTTATTAGTTTATGTTGATTTTATCTATTTTGCACCATTTTGTTCTGATTAGTACCTACTATGTCACCAGAGTTTTTCAGTTAATACCATAAAACATTTCAGTGTTTAGTGTTCAGTGTTCTCTCTCTCTCTCAGAAATGGACTAGATGTTGTATCGGTTGGCATCAGCGGCAAATAATCGTGATATTTGTCTCTCTTAATCTTTAACTCCCCCCCCTTCCTCCCTCTCATGTGTGTGTGTGTGTGTGTGTGTGTGTGAGAGAGAGAGAGAGAGAGAGAGAGAGAGAGAGAGAGAGAGAGAGAGAGAGAGAGAGAGAGAGAGAATCCTGGTGCCAAACAAATGGTCTGACATTCAAGACACCGCTGCATCCTCCGCAGTCTTTGATAACAGGATCTTGGCGTCAACCAGCCCCGAGAGATACAGACAGCTGCAGTGTTTGGTCAGGGACTTTTTGAAGCCACCGCTTTCAGAGACGGCTTCCCCATGAAGTGGATCCACATTGATTGTGTGGTCGCTACACACTTACTTGGGTATTTGTGTAATTAATGGTATGAGGGTTCTAAGTAACCCTGAGGTGATGTTTATGATATGGAGGTGGTGGTGGAACCAAGTAATATCTGTGTGGAAATAGATATAGGGGAACGATTAAGACAGTTAAGCTGGGTGCTTTCGTCTCTTCCGTTTGTTTTTGTTCCACTTTGCCCACCCCCCTCTCTCTTTTTCTCTCTTTCTCCCCCCCCCCCTCTCTCTCTCTGTGCCTGTCTGTCTGTCAGTTTGTCTGTCTGCCTATCTGCGTTACATGTGTGTGTGTGTGTGTGTGTGTGTGTGTGTGTGTGTGTGTGTGTGTGTGTGTGCTGGGGCTCGTGTACGTTTACGTGTATTTGTTTGTGCTTGCATGTGAAACTGCATGTTTGTTGCATATCTGTTATGCATGTGTGTGTGTGTGTGTGTGTGTGTGTGTGTGTGTGTGTGTGAATGTGTGTCTGCATGTTTTACATTTACTTGCTTATTTGCTTATTTATCATCATTATTGTCTTTTGATTTTATTTTCACTTACTGTTATTATTACAATTCTGTGTTTGTTAATCAATTTCTATTTGAAAATCTTTTATTATAATTTATTTTTTATTATTTTTTGTTCTAATTTGTTTTGTTTTTTTCTCAAGGCCTGACTTAGCGCGTTGGGTTAGGCTGCTGGTCAGGCATCTGCTCGGCAGATGTGGTGTAGCGGATATGGATTTGACCGAACGCAGTGACGCCTCCTTGAGCTACTGATACTGATACTGATAGTGATACTGTATCTACTTGTTTCTGTCTCGGCCTCTCGCGCGGCAGGAATGTGACAATGAAAATCAGACAGACAGACAGACCGTCCCAAACAGTAAGTGCTTTCATGCTGGTCTTCACTCCAAAGAAGGTGTTTTTTTCTTTCTTTCTTTCACACACAGACACACAACCGCACAGACGCACTCACACACCTGCACGAGCATACACAGACAGACACACACGCATACGCGCACACACACACACACACACGCACGCATACACGCACGCGCACACACACACAGAGGCACACACACACACACACACACACACACACACACACACAGAGGCACACACACACGCACACACACACACACACACACACACACACACACATACGCGCGCGCGCGCACAGAAACGAACGGAGACAAATCGGCGATACTGATATTGCACACTGTCTACCAATCGCATCCGGAAAGAACCCAATCTCAGTCTGAATCCTCAGCTCAAAGCGATTTCGTCTGAGTTCATTGATCCGGGACGTTGTCTCCAGTCAGTAAAAATCTATGACAGACCCTTGTGCCATTCTTCACTGTCACAGCGCTTACTGGACTCCACGGTACTGAGAATGGAAGATGGAGACTCTGCATAATTGGCTCGTTGTTCCTTCCTGGCTCCGCACTTTCTGTCCGTCCGTCCCTGTCTGTCTGTATTCCTTTCTCTCTCTTTCTCTCTGTCTTAAAGGCAATGGCAACCAAAGGTATTGAACAACGCCACCTCTTCCTGCTATACCAATCACTCGTCCTCAGTGTGATCGACTACGGACTTGGGCTAACAACACCGTCTCAAAGCAACCTCCTAAAATTAGAAAGAGTACAAAATGAAGCTATGAGGCTGATCCTTGGAACAACAAAAGACACGCCCACAGAAATCATGCGATACCTGCTTGACCTTCCTTCAGTGCAGGCCAGAAACAAGTTAGAACAGGTCAAGACCTACTTCAAAGCATTAGAAAACCCTCAAAACCCACTGCATGACGCAGTCAAAGAACCAAAAGGCAGCCGTCTAGGGCGAGGAAGATCATGGATGGGGCAAGCAGAAGACACAATCCAGCTAGTATGCCGACTACAAGACCTGAAAGAAACAAAAGAATGGGAGAAAAACCCCGAAAACCTCAACCATCTATTCAACACAGCCATTTCACCCACTCTAGGAAGACATTGTCGGGAATGGCCAGAGGGCAAAACTGATGCGGAAGTGAAGCTACTCATAGAAGAAAACAGTAAAGAAGAGGACATCATCATATACACAGATGGCTCAGTCACCAAAGACCAATCCGGTTGGGGATTCACTGCGAAACAAAATGGAAAAACAGTTAGGGAAGAGAATGCTACCTACAAAGTCACAACCTCCAGCCTAACGATGGAAGTTGAAGCTGTGACACATGCCCTCCAGTGGCTATCGTCCATCCATACGCCCGGAAACCAACATGCCATGATTCTAACAGACTCAATGAACCTCATACAGAAAATTGAAAACGGAATGGGAAGCCCAGAGTGGCATAAGGCAATGCGCAACTTTCAGATAAAAAAACTCACATGGTCATACTGCCCGGGACATGCAGGAGTTAAAGGAAATGAGCGAGCTGAAAGACTTGCTGGTAACGCAACACCAACGAGCGGCCTACATCTAGGAAAATCGGAAATCCTCAGAAAAGTCAAAGAATATAAAAAAGAACAGGTATAAGGCCATCACACCATCGATCGCCTCAAAGAAATAAAAGCAGAGAGCGGGAGCGGCCGTAAGTCTAACATGAAAGGTAGAGCACGATGCTTTGCAAATCAAACAAATATCGGCATCATTTCCAAACCAACATTGCGCTCTGTGGGCTTTTCCAAATACAGTAGACTGAGCAACACACTAGACGCCACATTCTTGGTATCAGAGATCCTTTCCCATCCCTCTTGCGGCCAATCAGTGGCAGCCTCTGTGCGTGTGTGTATGTGTGTGTTTGTGTGTATGTGTGGGTCTGTGTTTTTGAGTGCGTTTGTGCATGCGTGAGAGTGTAAGTGTACACAAGTGTCAGGAGAGTTCTGTGAATGTGTGTGTGTGTGTGTGTGTGTGTGTGTGTGTGTGTGTGTGTGTGTGTGTTGTGTGTGTGTGTGCGTGTGTGAGGGGGAGGTGGGGGTGCAGGGAGGAGGTGAGATAGAGGATGAGGTATGTGAGTGTATGCATGCCTACACTGTGGGAGCATCAGGATATTGGAACGTATATATTATATATATATCTTTGTATACATGTGTGTGGGGTTGGGGGTGGGAGATATGGGCGTGTGTGTGTGTGCTTGTACAAGTAAGTGTTCATCTGTGTGTGTGAGTGTGTGTATGTGTGCGTGTGCGTGTTTGTGTGTGTGTGTGTGTGTGTGTGTGTGTGTGTGTGTGTGTGTGTGTGTGTGTGTGTGTGTGTGTGTGTGTGTGTGTGTGCCGTGGAAGCTGCGATACATAGACTAGAAACTCCGAGTGTGTGGAGGAGGGGGTAGAGGAGGTGCAGGGAAATTTGTGGGGTGTGTGTGTGTGTGTGTGTGTGTGTGTGTGTGTGTGTGTGTGTGTGTGTTGGAGCTCATGTACGTTTATATGTATTTGACTGTGCTTTCATATCTATGAAACTGCGTTTTGGGGGCATATGTGTGTCTTCATGTTTTATATTTATTTGCTTATTTATCATCATCGTTGTCTTATTTATTTAATTATTTATTTATTATTATTAGAACTCAAAATGTTTTGTATTCAAGGATTAAGATTTTAGGCATTGTCCATTCTTCCAATATGTCCTTGCTTAGAGAGAGAGAGAGAGAGAGAGAGAGAGAGAGAGAGAGAGAGAGTCTGACAGACAGACAGACAAGTGAGGAGTAAGCTGCAGGAGAGATGGAGAGAGAGAGAGACACAGAGAGATACAGAGAGAGAAAGAGCGGGCGAGAGCGAGAGAGAGAGAGAGAGAGAGAGAGAGAGAGAGAGAGAGAGAGAGAGAGAGAGAGAGCAGAAACAGAGAAACAGCGACAGATTACATGCCTTGGTACGTGTAATGACTCATCTCAGAAATGCACACAGTTTGATACAGACATACACACAGACACACAGAAGGACAGACAGTTACAGACAGACAGACAGATGGACAGACAGTTACAGACAGACATACACAGGCATAGATAGTCAGACAGTCAGCCTGTCCTGTCGGAAACCTAATCTGACGCTGACTCCTTTACTTCAACGCAATTTGTCTGAGTTCACTGATCCTGGATATGTCTCCCATCAGCGAGACTCTGCTGCTGAGACGGTCCTCGTGCCATTCTTCACTGTGATCAATGGCCAGTCCGCTGAAAATGGAAAGTCCACACACAGTTGTCTAGTCCAGTCTAATCCAATCTCTCCCCCTCTTTCTCTTTCCTCGCAATCTTTTTTGTTGTTGTTGTTCTTTGTCTCTTTCTTGCTTTTTTCTGTCCTTTTTATTTACTTATTTTTCCTTGTTTCCTCCAATTTCCACTCTCCACACTTACTTGTTTCAGTGGAGCCTCCAACATTCCTTGTTAACTGTTTCGTTTGTTGAAATATTTTAGTTTTAAAAAGACGCAAACAAACAAACAAAACAAAACATCAGCAACATATTATATAGTACTTGCGAACGAAACAACGATGATGGTAGTATTAAAATCTACAAACTGAATTAGCACACACACAAAACTAAAACAAAACCAGTGCCAAAACGGACAAAGATCCGGCCAAATCAGAAACAATTCGGTTAATCATGCAAAAGTAAACCTTCTATTTTGGTCCCAGAAGAACAGCAAAACAAACAAACAAACGAAACACACTTCTTCAGTTTGCATTCAAAATATCACATTTCATTTGAAATCTTTTGACATTATACACTGAACGAAACATATAGTTTGTTTTTTTGTGTTTTTTTTTTTTTTTTTTAAGAAAAACGAAGTATGCTTTAAAGGCATTTGTAATTTTCCCATATGCGTAGCAATCCTTCTCGGGAATTGATTCACCATGTGACCATATCACTGTAATGGGTACACACTAGTTCCTTTAACTTCAGCACAATTAGAAATCATACTTGTTTTTTGGTTATCATTCTTACTTATCCTTTGTTTTGTGCGTATAGTGTCTGCTAACTTGTCAGATCGGATTTTTCTGTGGGATATTGTAGGGAACAATTGTGTTTACACTGGGTCTTTGTTGTTGTTGTTGTTGATTCTGTGTTTACTCTCTCTGGGTGTATACATGGATGCTACACGTGGAGCAAACCAACACAGATCACAAACCGAGGTCTGGTGGGTGGGGAAAAAACAGTCTGACTCATACCACAGAAATGGGGTATTCTTACTTTCCTCCGCCAATATCCATCAGGCCACTACTCACTCCATCCTTGATGTCACCAAGAAAGGCAGGTGACAGAGAGGGTGACAGAAAGGGTGAGAGAGAGAGAGAGAATGAAGACACGAGAAAGAGAAGGTGGGAGGGGGGGAGGGACAGGGGGGGCGGCGTGGGGGGGGGGGGGGGAGAGACAATGAGAGGGACAGAGATTACATTGGGTTCGTGAAATATCAAAAACTGGCTAGCTTAAAACTAAACAGATCTACAAACACAAACACAAACACATATTATTCTTTCTTGCCCCCTCACCCGCAATCCCCTCCCTCCCACCCCATAAAGAGACAAGTGAAAGGACAGCCATAAACAATTAAGAACACATATATCGCACATGGTCTACCTGTCCCATCCGAAAAAAAACCCCAACCAATCTCAGCCTGAATCCTCAGCTGAATGCAATCTGTCTGGGTTCATTGATCCGGGACGTTGTCTCCAGTCAGTGAACATCTATGGCAGACCCTTTGTGCCATTCTTCACTGTCACCGTGCTTAGTGGCCTCCATAAAACTGACAATGGAAGATAGAGAACCTACATAACTGGAGCACTTGCGTTCTCTCTCTCTCTCTCTCTCTCTCTCTCTCTCTCTCTCTCTCTCTCTCTCTCTCGTGGTATATTTAGCCCTGTCTTTCTGTCTCCCTATGTCTCTTCCTCCCTCCCATTTTCTCTCCCTCCCTCCCTCCCATTTTCTCTCCCTCCCTCCCTCCCTCCCATTTTCTCTCCCTCCCTCCCTCCCATTTTCTCTCCCTCCCTCCCGATTTCTCTCTCTCCCTCTCCCATTTTCTCTCTCCCTCCATCCCTCCCATTTTCTCTCTCTCCCTCCCGTTTTCTCTCTCTCCCTCTCCCATTTTCTCTCTCCCTCCATCCCTCCCATTTTCTCTCTCTCCCTCCCTCCCTCCCATTTTCTCTCTCTCCCTCCCTCCCATTTTCTCTCCCTCCCTCCCTCCCATTTTCTCTCCCTCCCTCCCTCCCTCCCATTTTCTCTCTCTCTCTCCCTCCCTCCCTCCCATTTTCTCTCTCTCCCTCCCTCCCATTTTCTCTCTCTCCCTCCCTCCCTCCCTCCCATTTTCTCTCTCCCTCCCTCCCTCCCATTTTCTCTCCTTCCCTCCCTCCCATTTTCTCTCTCTCTCTCCCTCCCTCCCTCCCATTTTCTCTCCCTCCCTCCCTCCCATTTTCTCTCTCTCCTTCCCTCCCTCCCATTTTCTCTCTCTCCTTCCCTCCCCCCCATTTTCTCTCTCTCCCTCCCTCCCTCCCATTTTCTCTCCCTCCCTCCCTCCCATTTTCTCTCCCTCCCTCCCTCCCATTTTCTCTCGCTCCCTTCTCTGTTTTATTGATGGCTTCATCTGATGACGTTGTTAGCAGGAATCTCGCATTGTACTTATATCAAGCTTTTAGATTAAAGAGAAATAGTCTTGTCCTTACTTCTATAGTTTAATTGTGTAAACAGTTGAATGCTTATTGCCAGCTACGGTGATTTCCACACATCTAGTTATCGCCTCTCATTCATACGGGGGCTATGGTCTTCATGAATAAATCACCTGCGTCTTTGTCTCCCTTCTCAAATCTCCTTTCAGTTTTGCTGTTTCTGGTTTCTATAGTTCATGTGTCCTTTTTAATCTCATATTTCTTTTCATTCTTTTGTTCTGTAACTTTTGGTTAGAATCTAAACCATTTTCCCCACACTTTCTATCCCTCCACCATCGTTGATATTCCCTATTTCTTTCTCTACTTCTCTGTCTTCCTCATTCGTTGCCTTACAGAGTCATCATAGCATCCATCCCTCTTTATTTTATGATTTCTTTTCTTTCTCCTTCACTCTTCTCTTCCTTTTCTCCTTTCTCTTTCAATCATACTAGGGGTAGAGTCAAACTTCTTACTGCCGCACACACACACCCTCCATCCTCTTCCTCTCCCCCCCCCCACACACACCCTCCATCCTCTTCCTCTCCGCCCCACACACCCTCCATCCTCTTCCTCTCCCCCCCCCCTCCATCCTCTTCCTCTCCCCCACACACACCCTCCATCCTCTTCCTCTCCCCCCCAACACACACCCTCCATTCTCTTCCTCTCCCCCCCACACCCTCCATCCTCTTCCTCTCCCCCCCTCCACACACACCCTCCATCCTCTTCCTCTCCCCCTCCACACACACCCTCCATCCTCTTCCTCTCCCCGCCCAACACACACCATCCATCCTCTTCCTCTCCCCGCCCAACACACACCCTCCATCCTCTTCCTCTCCCCGCCCAACACACACCATCCATCCTCTTCCTCTCCCCCTCCATCCTCTTCCTCTCCCCGCCCAACACACACCATCCATCCTCTTCCTCTCCCCCCCCATCCTCTTCCTCTCCCCCTCCATCCTCTTCCTCTCCCCCCCAACACACACCCTCCATCCTCTTCCTCTCCCCCTCCATCCTCTTCCTCTCCCCCCCCCAAGACACACCCTCCATCCTTTTCCTCTCTCCCCCCCCCACACCCTTCATCCTCTTCCTCTCCCCCCACACCATCCTCTTCCTCTCCCCCCCCCACACACCCTCCATCCTCTTTCTCTCCCCCCTCCACACACACCCTCCATCCTCTTCCTCTCCCCCCCATCCTCTCCTCTCCCCCTCCATCCTCTTCCTCTCCCCCCCAACACACACCCTCCATCCTCTTCCTCTCCCCTCCATCCTCTTCCTCTCCCCCCCCCAACACACACCCTCCATCCTCTTCCTCTCCCCCCCCAACACACACCCTCCATCCTCTTCCTCTCCCCCCACAACCATCCTCTTCCTCTCCCCCCCACACCATCCTCTTCCCTCTCCCCCCCCACACACCCTCCATCCTCTTTCTCTCCCCCCTCCACACACACACCTCCATCCTCTTCCCTCTCCCCCCCCCACACCCTCCATCCTCTTCCTCCCCCCCCCCACACCCTCCATCTTCCTCTCCCCCCACACCCTCCATCCTCTTCCTCTCCCCCCCCCCCCACACCCTCCTTCCTCTTCCTCCCCCCCCCCCACACCCTCCATCCTCTTCTCTCCCCCCCCACACCCTCCATCCTCTCCCCCCACACACACCCTCCATCCTCTTCCTCTCCCCCCCCCCACACACCCTCCATCCTCTTCCTCTCCCCCCCCCCACACCCTCCATCCTCTCCCCCCCACACACACCCTCCATCCTCTCCCCCCCCCCACCCTCCATCCTCTTCCTCTCCCCCCTCCACCCTTTTGCCGAACTCCTTGTCTATCATTTCCTTTCTTCTCCATTTCTTTCTTTGTATTATCTGTATTCCCTTCTTTTTTATTTCTTCTGTCCTATTCCTGTTCTTTTATCTTTCTTACTCTCTCTCTCTCTCTCTCTCTCTCCTCACCCCTGTTCCTCTATTAATGGTCCTTCCTTTGTTTCATCTGTCCTTGTTCTTTCTTCTGATGCTTCTGTGAATCCCCCCCCCTCTCTCTCTCTCTCTGTATGTCTCTCTCTGTCTGTCTGTCTCTCTTTGCGCAGGTCTGAACATTAGGAAAGAGAAGGCGACAACTGCAGTGAAGACACGAAAACCTATCGGCAGACTTTAACCCTTTCAACCGCCAATCTCGCATTTCTGCACAGGCGGTGGTAGAGGACCCATGTCACTGAAAGGTGACCATTCATTGGTCTGTTATCCATGAACCTACTGCTCTTAATGTTCGGTGGTGGTTAAGGCCATATTTTCTATACATCGCATGGGGATGGGGGGGATCCCCAGCTGCTCTTAGCCACTGTCTTTTCTGTGTTTATATCACAAGGGAAGTTTGTACTCTAAATGACTGGCGGTGAAAGGGTTAATTCAATTTCCTTGTTGGAAGCAAGCTGGGAACCGGGAGAGAGAAAGGAGCTGGAAGATGGAATAAGGTTAAAAAAAAAAAAAAAGAAAAAAAAGGAAAGATAAGACACTTGGGGTAGAGAGGGACCGGTGTTAGTGAAGAGGTCAAAAATCAAAAATAAAAAAAAACAAAGAAAAAAAAAATACACGGGCACTAACGGACAGCATAGAGACGTACGGTGAGAGCGAGAAAAGGAGAGAGAGAGAGAGAGAGAGAGAGAGAGAGAGAGAGAGAGGGGAGAGATTCTATTGTCCATGCAGTATTAAAGCCTTCTGGACAATTGCTCTAAAACAAGAGGAAAGAGTGGACAGAGAGAAATGAGAAACATGCAAAAA
>NC_134880.1:57171972-57174472 GCF_041734735.1 Babylonia areolata | reverse complement strand
CTTCCCTTTCCTTGGATTGAACTCTCCTTTCCTTTCCTTTCCTTGTTTTGAACTCTCCTTTCCTTCCCTTCCCTTGTTTTGAACTCTCCTTTCCTTCCCTTCCCTTGTTTTGAACTCTCCTTTCCTTCCATTTCCTTGTATTGAACTCTCCTTCCCTTCCCATTCCTTTCCTTGTTTTGAACTCTCCTTTCCTTTCCTTGTTTTGAACTCTCCTTTCCTTCCCTTCCCTTGTTTTGAACTCTCCTTTCCTTCCCTTCCCTTGTTTTGAACTCTCCTTTCCTTCCCTTTCCTTGTATTGAACTCTCCTTTCCTTCCCTTTCCTTTCCTTGTTTTGAACTCTCCTTTCCTTTCCTTTCCTTGTTTTGAACTTTCCTTTCCTTCCCTTTCCTTGTATTGAACTCTCCTTTCCTTCCCTTTCCTTGTATTGAACTCTCCTTTCCTTCCCTTTCCTTGTTTTGAACTCTCCTTTCCTTCCCTTTCCTTGTATTGAACTCTCCTTTCCTTCCCTTTCCTTGTATTGAACTCTCCTTTCCTTCCCTTTCCTTGTTTTGAACTCTCCTTTCCTTCCCTTTCCTTGTATTGAACTCTCCTTTCCTTTCCTTCCCTTTCCTTGTATTGAACTCTCCTTTCCTTCCCTTCCCTTGTTTTGAACTCTCCTTTCCTTCCCTTTCCTTGTATTGAACTCTCCTTTCCTTCCCTTTCCTTGTTTTGAACTCTCCTTTCCTTCCCTTTCCTTGTTTTGAACTCTCCTTTCCTTCCCTTCCCTTGTTTTGAACTCTCCTTTCCTTCCCTTTCCTTGTTTTGAACTCTCCTTTCCTTTCCTTTCCTTGTTTTGAACTTTCCTTTCCTTCCCTTTCCTTGTTTTGAACTCTCCTTTCCTTCCCTTTTCTTCTTTTTCTTTGTTTCACTGCTCTCTCTTTCTTTGTTTCATTATTTCTGCCTTTGCCTTCTTTCCTCCCTTTCATTTCTGCTTCTTCTTCTTCCTTTTTTGTATTTCGGTTTGCATTGTCTATTTATGTTCTTTATATAAAGTCTGAACATTGAGTTGGAAGGAAGTTGCCATCCATCACTGATTGAATTTGCTTTGTCTCAAGACAGAGAGGAACAGATAAAAAAAATTAAAGGCGGAAAAGAAGAGGGTGTAGGATACACAGAGAGAGAGAGAGAGAGAGAGAGAGAGAGAGAGAGAGAGAGAGAGAGAGAGTATGTATGTACGTGCGCACACGTGTATGTATGTGTGCGTGCGTGAATATGCGTATGTGTGTGTGTGTGTGTGTGTGTGTGTGTGTGTGTGTGTGTGTGTGTGTGTGTGTGTGTGTGTGTGTGTACCCATGTCCATATATGCATGCAAATATGTGTTGTTCCCGTAATCATGGTAACTCTGTGTCATTGTCAACAAGACGAAACCAATGCATGATGGACGCATATTCAGAAATCTATAACTTTCAACTAGCAGTAAAAAGCAGCAATCTTTATTATCTAATTTCCTCGGTGACATCGAACTTTTTCTTTTCAAAGTGAGAACTGGAGAAAAGAGCGCTGCTTTCACTTGTGTCGTAAATACACACATCATCGTAGCTGAGGTTTGTGGCATGTCTACGAGCTGGATATTGACCCAGGAGAGCAGAGAGACCATACAGCAGCCCTCCCCCAGCAAAGTTTCGATATGTCTGCACTGGGCTACAAAATGTTCCAGTCAGACAAATGGTCACCAGCCTAAAATAACTTGGGACTTCGTTCCAACGATTCCATGGAGATGTGTCAAGCTGGACAGTCTCTCAAGCACGCCATTTGTAGATGTAGTTTAAAGGATATATTTCATTTCATTTAATTTTCTATTTCATTTCATTTTATTTTATTGCATATGTTGCTGTTTTATCATTATTATTTTTTATACTGTGTCTGCGGGTGTCTGCTCTATGTTCCATTTACATAGAAGTGGCTGGACATCCAATAAACATATTTCCGTCATTTGGTTTTCTTCCACACGAAAATCATGAATCATAATTATGTATTGTTCTCATTTCCTTTAGCACTCACTGCATTCGTTTCAACAATGCTAATTCACAATGCGTGCTAATAGACAGTGTAGTTTTGTGTGTCTATTGTTCCTTTGAACATGTTGTACTAAAGAAGTATAACTATGCATTTCTTCCCAGACAAAATGAATGGAAACAGTGGAAGTTTCTTCTCAAGTTTAAAATGTAACGAATTGTCCGTTTCTCGAAAAACCAAAAGCATTAATCTCAGGGCTGGCTACAGTTTTGCTTACACCTGCAACTGTAATTGAAATGATAATTGTTAACTGTCGAACGTTAAAATGAGAGCACTCTCCATAAAAAAAAAACCCCAAAAACAAATAGCCATGATCAAGAACCACCCATTTTTTTCTGTATGCAGTCGCTAAATGATAAAATGTTTCTTTTAAATAACATTTTCGCGGGGAAAAATGTCTGTTGTTACCACGTGTTCTTTTGCATTCATTCAGTTCATCGTGCCT
>NC_134880.1:57159472-57166972 GCF_041734735.1 Babylonia areolata | reverse complement strand
TGTGTGAGAAAACATAATATGAATCATGAGTGACTTGAAGCACGGACCAGGAATGTTGTTTTATAGCATAATACTACTCGTTCCTATCCTATCCTATCCAGAGAGAATCCAATCTCAGCCTGAATCCTCAGCTGAATGCAATCTGTCTGGGTTCGTTGATCCGGGACGTTGTCTCCAGTCAGTGAACATCTATGGCAGACCCTTTGTGCCATTCTTCACTGTCACAGCGCTTACTGGACTCCACGCTACTGAGAATGGAAGATGGAGACCCTACTTAAATCGGCTCATTGGCATTTTGTCTCTTCCTCGCTCTTCCTCGTTGCCTCTCTCTCCGTGTGTGCCTGTCTCTCTGTCTGCTTTTGTACCTTTATTTAGTTTTTCCTTTTTGTGTTAAATTCTCCTGATTTTTCTTTTCTTTTTCATTTAAGCTACTCTTTCTTTTTTGTCTGTTTCCCTACCTTGTTTCTGTTTCTTTCGTTTTCGCTCACTTTATTCCTTTCAAATGCCTTCTTTCTTCTCATTTCTATACTCTTCTTTACTCCTTTTTTGCTTTCTCTTTGTTCTTCTCCTTTCCCTCCCGTTCTTTCTTTCTGTCTTTTTTTCTTTCTTTCTGTCTGTCTTTCTTTCATTCTTTCTGTCTTTCTTTCTCTAAGCAGCTTCTTTTACCACCTTCTGTCATCCACTATCACCTCTGTCTTCTTAATCCCCCTTTCTACTTCCGCATCTTTTTTTGTCTATCCCTTTTCCTCAAAAGCTTGCTTCGTTTGTTTTCTTTCTTTTAATGTCTTTCTTCCGCTTGTCGTTTTGTGGTGTTTTATTTTTGTGTGTCCTTCTGTTGGACATGGGGTTCAGGGATGGCGCCAATATTGCAAAGGCACAAAGATCTGGTGTCGGTCTGTAATTGAGTTTCGTTTGTCGGCATTGAGAAGGGAATTGATGGGACAGAGGGAGAGAGAGACAGAGACAGAGACAGAGAGACAGAGAGTGTGTGAGAGAGACAGAATGAGAGAGAGAGGGGTGGGGGGGAGAGGAGGAGGTCGGGAGAAACAGAGGGAGACAGAGAGAGGGTGGAAAAAGGAACGAACAAGGAAGAAAGAAAGGGAGAGGGATGATGGCGAGTGAAAGGAAGAAAGAGAGAGAGAGAGAGAGAGAGAGAGAGAGGGGGGGGGGGGAGAGGAGGAGATCGGGAGAAACAGAGGGAGATAGAGGGAGGGTGGAAAAAGGAACGAAAGAGGAAGAAAGAAAGGGAGAGGAATGATGGCGAGTGAAAGGAAGAAAGAAGGAAAGAAAGAAAGAAAGAGAGAGAGAGAGAGAGAGAGAGAGAGAGAGAGAGAGAGAGAGAGAGAGAGAGAGAGAGAGAGAGAGAATAAACAAAATCAAACAAACAATTTATTCTATATGAGGCCATCGCCACATCTTAAGGAGTGCAAACAAAATTAAACGATGATTATGTTATCTCTCACTATTGACAAACAGACAGACAGACAGCCAGTTACACAGAGTCAGACAGACCGACCATCAGCGACCTAATCTGACGCTGACTCCTTACTTCAACGCAGTTTGCTCAGAAATGCACACACTGATTAATACGCTCACAGACAGACAAACAGACAGACAGAGGGACAGACAGTTACAGACAGACATACACAGTCATAGATAGTCAGACAGTCAGCCTGTCCTGTCGGAAACCTAATCTGACGCTGACTCCTTTACTTCAACGCAATTTGTCTGAGTTCACTGATCCTGGATATGTCTCCCATCAGCGAGACTCTGCTGCTGAGACGGTCCTCGTGCCATTCTTCACTGTGATCAATGGCCAGTCCGCTGAAAGCGGAAAGTCTGCTTGCTCACTACCCTATCTCTCTTATCCTTTCCTTCTGTTTTCTCGTCTTGGTTTTGTCCCCCCCCCCTTTTTTTTCTTTTTCTTTTATCTGTCTAACAGTTAGGATAAATATCTTTTCGGAAAAGCAAATCATGAAAACAACAACAATGACAACAAAAAACAACAACATCCAATAAAAAAAAAAATAAAAAAATTATTTAAGGGCAATTAAGAATTCTTTAAAGTCCTCGATAAAGGAGACGTGGCTATCGCTGCAATCACACTGCAACCTTTAGCCGTTTTTCTCTGGATAGATCATAGATGTACAAGTTTTGTCACACCCGCCGGGAAAGTACGACACGGTCGATTTATTATTTTATTTCATGTTCATTCTAGTTAATCGAGTATCCACTTTAAAAGATTCATATGCAGTCAACACGTTGATGATGTAGTCTGTGTCACTGTATGTGTTCTGTCCAGAATTTGTATTTCTTTCCATCTAATTGCGAACAAGAAAACGAGGTCACACTATCACTCACTAAGCATCGCCAACGCTACTGCAACTGAGATGCAGTAGGTAATATGGTGTTTTCGGAATCCCGGAAATGGCCTCAACGAAATAAACCGTTAATGATACGGCTTAATTCGGGGGACTTACAAACTCTTATCGGTATGACTGTGAAGATTTTTTTTCCTACGATTTTTAAACCAAAGTTGGTATTGACGGACAAAGTAGTTCTAGAGAAAATGGCAATGTTAAAGTTTACTACACACACACACACACACACACACACACACACACACACACACACACACAGAGAGAGAGAGAGAGAGAGAGAGAAACCGGACACCTGGTTAAAACATAGACTCACTTTGTTTACACAAGTTCAAAAATCTCCTCCATTTCATTCATTGATTTTTTTTACGGTATTACTGTCAACACACACATCATCCTGTTTTATGCGGATGTATGTGATATAGTTCTAAACTGATACTTGTTTCGTTTTCTCTTCTTATATATATGTATGTATGTATATATATATATATATATATATATATATATATATATATATATATATAATATGTACATACATACATATATATTGATTATTGAAGTGCATGTTAGTTTCGTAAACAACCCCTTGACTACTGTTGACAAAGATTGCTTGTCAGTGAAGGGCCGCAACCTTACCGAGATGCTGGTCAGGTTATCAGCCAGCATTTTGTCATTTGGACATTTTTTCTTTTTGGATGTTGACGCCCTTGATCAGCAAAATCAATGACATCTCGTTCGTCATCTATCAGATGGATTCCCCCGTCTCCTCGACGAAGGCGGCAGTACGTCGCAGGTCCTCCAGTCCTCCGTAGAGCTTCCGGGCCGCTGGGATTGGGTCGGGCCAGGTTTTCTCTCGGAGCGCTTGGTGGAGCGGGCAGGACTGCAGCAGATGTTCTGTTGTTTGGCTGCCTGTTCTGCAGGGGCACTGCTCTGTGTCGCCGATACGGAGTTTCGTGTATAGGTGGTGTTTCAGGCAGTTGTTGCCTGTCATGAGCCTGAAAATGGCTACCTGCTCTCGACGAGTCAGCAGGTAGTACGGGTCTGCTCTGTTGTGGCATGGATGCTGCTGCTTCCACTTGTTCTGCAGCTTGGCCTTAATGATGGTCCTGGATTCAGAGTAGCATCAACGATATCAAAGTAGCCTACGCAAAGGCGAGAAACTACGGCGCCAGAACTGCTGTCACACCGATATTTTCTTTGGTCCAGTTGCCAAGGGATAACTGATTGTGTTACTGCCCGCAGGTAGGATGAATAAAGCATTTTGAACTGAATTTGAACTGAACTGAACAGAGTTTATATATTATGTCCGTGATCTGGCGCCGCTACCCGCCACATTCTGTTCTGTGAGTGAATTCATTCATTTGCTAACAGATCAAAGGGAGATTTTTTTTGACAGTGTTTTGCAAGAAGCAAGCTTCTTTCTGCTGTTTTGTCTTGAAGTTGTTAAGCCCTTCATTGCGATAGGGGCGGTAAAACCAACACGTCTTCTATAAAAAGACACAGAGATCCATCCTCTTCCTTAATTCAGTTTCGTTTGTCTGGCGGGGAGACACGGATCTGAAAGCACACGGCCAGGAGAGAGAATCAAAGACAGACAGACACTGAGAGAGGGAAATGGATGGTGTGTAAGCGAGAGTATGAAGGAGAAAGAGATAGATAGAGAAATATAGGGACAGAGAGGATTGGACATTCAAAGTTAGAGAGGAAAAAACAGAGTGAGAGATAGAGCGATAGGGGTGTGTGTGTGTGTGTGTGTGTGTGTGTGTGTGTGTGTGTGTGTGTGTGTGTGTGAAAGAGAAGATGAAGGTGAGAGAGAGGAGAGAGTCTTCCTTTAGATCAATATTAGCCACTGTCGCAAAACACTGAAAAACTGGCTGACTAAAACGTATAAATAAAATTGTATAACTTTAGAATGGGATAGAAGATTCAAAATGCAAAATACTACATTCACGATCCATGAAAATCTCATAATCCTTAAGTGTCAGGTTAGTACCAGAGCAGCGTGTTTTCACACAGCACAGTTCCTCCTGTTCGTGTGTCGCATCAATTGCTTTGAAAGACGGAGAAGGAAGAGTTCGGTGAGGCAGAGGGAGGGGGGCGGCGGATGGGAGGGGGGGATGCTTTCCAATAATACACTTGTCATTCCAAATGCATGGTGGTGGCATGTATATGCGATCGAAATAAAATTTATCAGCAGGAGAAACGTGAGAAGGCTGAATGACCAGTCATGCGTATACACGCGAAAAGGGGGTTCAGGCTATACATATATATTGACCTAGCAGATCGGGGAAAAAAACCAACACCTCCACTCATAACCCACCAGGTGCAACTGGAATCGAACTCAGGCAACTCCGGACAGAACCCAGCGTTCTGCCCATGTGACCACCCTTCCTGCACGTCAGGCACATGGCTTCCACAGGTGGCCCCGTGGTAACGCGTCCGACAAGGTAGCGAGTGTACACGGCTTCGAATCCCATATGCGGACTGACATTTTAACCCACCCCCCTACACACACACACACACACACACACACACACACACACACACACACACTCTCCTCACATCCACTAGACCTTGAATGGTGCCATAGGTGCTAGCCATTCGGATGAAGCTGACGATAAATTGACGTCCCATGAGCAGAATGCATTTCGTGCAAGTAAAATAACCTTTGGTAACAGAACAAAAACAAACAAACAAACAAGCAAAAAAAGAAGAAGAAAAAAAAAGGTACTGGCCCTGGCACCATTCTGAAGAAACAACCACTTTAATATAGTCAAACAGATACACTTGCAGACAGAAAAAAAGAAAGAAAAAAAAAGTGGGTGGCACTGTACTGTGGTGAAGCGCTCGTTCCCACTGGGGAGGAGAGCAGTCCGAATTTCACACAGAAAACTTCGTTGTGACAAGAAGAAACACCACCCCGCCCTCCGCCCCCGCCCCCGCCACCACTACCACCACCACCAATAAAAAAGACATTTTTCTCCCTTCAAGCCACTTTCAGAGAGGGAGAGCCTAGTTAGACGTCAACACGTCATTTTGAAATATCACTCAACAGGGGGGAGGGAGGAGGAGGGGAGGGGGCTGGGAGGGGTGCGGGGGGTGGCATCAGGCTGGACACTTCAGTCAGTCTCACAAGTTCGGAAATCACTTGACTGCGTCGGCCGGTGTGGCAGCCTACTTGTATACCCCCCGTCCCTCCCACCCCATGGGTTTTGTTGTTACCCCTGGGACCCCCCACCCCATGGGTTTTGTTTTGTTGTTACCCCTGGTACCCCCACCCCATGGGTTTTGTTTTGTTGTTACCCCTGGTACCCCCCACCCACCCCATGGGTTTGGTTTTGTTGTTACCCCTGGGACCCCCCACCCACCCCATGGGTTTTGTTTTGTTGTTACCCCTGGTACCCCCCACCCCATGGGTTTTGTTTTGTTGTTACCCCTGGTACCCCCCACCCACCCCATGGGTTTTGTTTTGTTGTTACCCCTGGTACCCCCCACCCCATGGGTTTTGTTTTGTTGTTATCCCTGGGACCCCCCACCCCATGGGTTTTGTTTTGTTGTTACCCCTGGGACCCCCCACCCCATGGGTTTTGTTTTGTTGTTACCCCTGGTACCCCCCACCCACCCCATGGGTTTTGTTTTGTTGTTACCCCTGGTACCCCCACCCCATGGGTTTTGTTTTGTTGTTACCCCTGGGACCCCCCCCCCACCCCATGGGTTTTGTTTTGTTGTTATCCCTGGTACCCCCCACCCACCCCATGGGTTTTGTTTTGTTGTTACCCCTGGTACCCCCCACCCCATGGGTTTTGTTTTGTTGTTACCCCTGGTACCCCCCACCCCATGGGTTTTGTTTTGTTGTTACCCCTGGGACCCCCCACCCCATGGGTTTTGTTTTGTTTTTACCCCTGGGACCCCCCACCCACCCCATGGGTTTTGTTTTGTTGTTACCCCTGGTACCCCCCCCCCACCCCATGGGTTTTGTTTTGTTGTTATCCCCTGGGACCCCCCCACCCCATGGGTTTTGTTTTGTTGTTACCCCTGGTACCCCCCACCCCATGGGTTTTGTTTTGTTGTTACCCCTGGTACCCCCCACCCCATGGGTTTTGTTTTGTTGTTACCCCTGGTACCCCCCACCCCATGGGTTTTGTTTTGTTGTTACCCCTGGTACCCCCCCCACCCCATGGGTTTTGTTTTGTTTTTACCCCTGGGACCCCCCACCCCCATGGGTTTTGTTTTGTTTTTACCCCTGGGACCCCCCCCCCACCCCATGGGTTTTGTTTTGTTTTTACCCCTGGGACCCCCCCCCCACCCCATGGGTTTTGTTTTGTTGTTACCCCTGGTACCCCCCACCCCATGGGTTTTGTTTTGTTGTTACCCCTGGTACCCCCCACCCCATGGGTTTTGTTTTGTTGTTACCCCTGGTACCCCCCACCCCATGGGTTTTGTTTTGTTGTTACCCCTGGTACCCCCACCCCATGGGTTTTGTTTTGTTGTTACCCCTGGTACCCCCCACCCCCATGGGTTTTGTTTTGTTTTTACCCCTGGTACCCCCACCCCATGGGTTTTGTTTTGTTGTTACCCCTGGTACCCCCCACCCCATGGGTTTTGTTTTGTTGTTACCCCTGGTACCCCCCACCCCATGGGTTTTGTTTTGTTGTTACCCCTGGGACCCCCCACCCACCCCATGGGTTTTGTTTTGTTGTTACCCCTGGTACCCCCCACCCCATGGGTTTTGTTTTGTTTTTACCCCTGGGACCCCCACCCACCCCATGGGTTTTGTTTTGTTTTTACCCCTGGTACCCCCCACCCCATGGGTTTTGTTTTGTTGTTACCCCTGGGACCCCCCACCCACCCCATGGGTTTTATTTTGTTGTTACCCCTGGGGGTGGGGGGTGGGGTGGTTGAACAGCCACAAATAATCCTAAGGGGTCATTCCAGGCTGGCCAAGAATGTCCCCTGGGGTAAATTCCAGCAGGGGAGGGGGGATAGTTTGAGGCCGGTACACCGGTTTCCTCTTTGCGGGGCCCCACTCGGCAATGTAGTGGTGTTGCTGGACATCGTTGGACATTCCTGACACTGTCTGGCTGTTTGCCCTGTCTTGCCTGCCTGTCTGTTTCTCTCTCAC
>NC_134880.1:57134472-57149472 GCF_041734735.1 Babylonia areolata | reverse complement strand
TAGAAGAACTAGACTATAGAGGACAAGGCGACTTTGCAAGTGCTATTGCTTGCGATGCACCAACAATACTAGATAATACAGATAGTGTTGGCAAACATGTATGTACATGGATATCCAAACACAATGGCTATACAATGCGAACAAAACTATACAACAAAATAGTATCCAATTTCGAGGCAGGAGAAGTACGAGAACAATTTGGTGGACATCTAGCAGACTATGTAGACTGTCCAAACGAGCATCTTCGAAAAACATTCTTGCATCCAGATGTACAAAAGAGAGGCTGCACTAGAATAGAAGTATCTTTGTATGCTTGTAGCAATCGTACTCCAGAAAAAGGAGACGAACTAGTGGAAAACGTATTGGAGATAGTTTCGCCACAAGATAGACAACTGTTTGTAGAACAACCAGCAACCCAACAATGGCAGAATATTGCAAGCGTTCTAGATCGTTGTTTTGTTCTTGGCGATAGACCAAATTCCACAATATATGTATGTTGGTATGCACATACTAGAACAAAGAGAATATCTGGCATTCGTGTATCTCCAACAGCTGCAACAGTGGAAGACGACAAAAAATGGAATATCGCTGTAGAATGGGCTATATGCGATTTTGGATTTCGCAATTGTCCTATCTTCCACATCGATATTCTAGCTGCAGACAACGATGGTATACAATACACCAAACTACGTTGCTACACAAAAAATGCGAAAACAATACTAGCAGCATGTAGGAGACCAGTACAAATACACAAAGATGCACCAAGTCCATATATTCTTCTTCCACCAACAAATATAGTAGAATGGGAATGGCGTACACACAAATGTAGTACTATTGGAAAAGAGAAATCTGCATACAGTGTTGTGGAAGTTCCACACAGCAGAGAGTTCTCCACTCTATCCACCCGAAATCGAGAAAAAAGACTACAAGACATAGAAGAGTGTATGGCAGTAGAAAATTGGAAAAAAGATGCATGGAACTATCTAGAACAAAAGCAAATAGAATACCAACAGAATATAGAACATAGAAAACAAGAGCTGGAACAAATACAAGAGTATATACTAGAAAACGAGAGACTCCTTGCTATTTCGAATAGTGTTCGAGAAGTTGTAGAAACAATCCTTTCCAAACAAGAAACCAAAAAAGTGGCAAATATAGCAGACAAAGATAGAATATGGTCCATACTCGGCTATAGGTTGCAAAAAGACAAGACAAATAGAGAATACTATAGAATAGTACTTGGAGCAAAAGATACAGAAGACGTTGTTGCTGTATGGTCGACCAATGGACTACAAAAGTTGTTGTCTGCTGCAGAAAAGTATGTGGAAAAGAAAAAAGACAAATTCGAAAGAGAGCTGTGTTGGTTTCCAAGAGAGGCATGGGAAATAGGATTTTGTAGACCTATCCAATACAACAGCAAACTAGAAAAAAGTAGAAATGGACTAGATATTCGTATACAACCAGCCAAAGAGTTCTACAAAGACAAAGAGACTATACGTTGGAATCCTATAGACGTTGTAGTAGCACCCGACCTTGTAGAACTTCCATCTCTACAAGAAATAGCACTAGAGAAAGAATACGACAAACTAGAAATAGATACAAAACGAGAACTACAGGAAACAGTTGCACCAAATTCGAAGCAACAAATACGAACACTAGACATGCCACCTGGTACCTACATTTGCAAAAAATATGCAACTACAATGTACAGAGGAAACAACCGAACTGTACTATTTCTAGTCCCCAAAGGAGACGACGGAGAACCTACTACAGACGAAGAACATCCAGTATATGGACATTTCCTAGAGAAAGAAATAGAACGCATTGGTGGAACACTATACAAAACAAAAAGTCCACTACTGTGCTATATTGGAGTAGAAAAAACAACTCCACAACGCAAAAAAGATAGAATAGTATCTATTGTGGCAACAACCTGCGAAGATTGTACAGACTAGCATATTCTTCCACCTGGCAGACAAACATAGTATTTCCCACAATATGCAACTGCATATCGTTTCTTGTTGTATTTTCCAAGAATGTGTGGTGCTGGATCTACATGCTCTGCAGCATATTGTTCTATTTCTCCATCGTTTTCTGTGGAGAAACACATTTTTTGTGCACTATTGTTGTAGCGCTGTTCTTCTTTTGCAAATTCTTCAAAGTCGAAGTGTGGAAAGTGTGGAGGATCGAATAGGATAGGCATTTTCTATATATACAATATATACAATATATACAAATAGAAAAATATACAAAACATACTACATCCACGAATTGCACACAAATAGACTCTATGCTATCCTATTCCATTTCGAAAGGGTTTCTAGACTTTGTTGGGATTGTTTCTTTGGCAATATCTCCAGATGTCTTCTTTGGGAGATGGACAAATTGTCGATCTTCTTCGGGTATGTTCCAAACACCATTTTTCTTTGTAGCTTTCCATGTTTTGTACAATATAGAACCAACTGCAAGTGCAATTGGTAGAATATAGCATGCAGTGTTGTATACACAAACGCTATTTTGTATCTGTTCCAACAAAGATTTGGACTCTTCTGCTACGTCTTCTCGTATTTGTTCTACAATGTTGTCCTCTTCCTCTACATCCAACAAAGATAGTATTTCTATGGACATATCTTTGCTTTCTTGTAGTAGAATATTGTTTTGTTCTATGCGAGTATCTATATTTTGCAACAGTTTGTACAAATCGTCTATGCTTTTCTTTTCTGCATTGTCCTGCACTACAGGCAGAACACTGTCTGTATCCTTGTTTGTATTTTCCGGTACTACAGGCAACACATTTTTGTTCTTTGCCTCTCGCCATATTTTGTACAATCTATTTGTACCAATACCAAATTTCTTTTTGGCATCCTCTGCAGACATTCTGCCATGCAGAGATTCTATTTCTTCTATTTCTTCGTGCGACAAATCTTTCTTCCGTGGCATATTCCTATATTTTCCTACCCACATTTGTCCAAAAGACTAGGAAATACCAGGATTCCTGGAAAAACTAGGAAAATGCTATGCAATTGCAATACATCCTAGGAAAGTGCGAAGCATTTGTATAGCATTGTATAGCATTTGTATAGAATTTGTATAGCATTTGTATAGCATTGCATAGCACTTTCCTAGGATGTATTGCAATTGCATAGCATTTTCCTAGTTGTTGCAGCTGTTGGAGATACACGAATGCCAGATATTCTCTTTGTTCTAGTATGTGCATACCAACATACATATATTGTGGAATTTGGTCTATCGCCAAGAACAAAACAACGATCTAGAACGCTTGCAATATTCTGCCATTGTTGGGTTGCTGGTTGTTCTACAAACAGTTGTCTATCTTGTGGCGAAACTATCTCCAATACGTTTTCCACTAGTTCGTCTCCTTTTTCTGGAGTACGATTGCTACAAGCATACAAAGATACTTCTATTCTAGTGCAGCCTCTCTTTTGTACATCTGGATGCAAGAATGTTTTTCGAAGATGCTCGTTTGGACAGTCTACATAGTCTGCTAGATGTCCACCAAATTGTTCTCGTACTTCTCCTGCCTCGAAATTGGATACTATTTTGTTGTATAGTTTTGTTCGCATTGTATAGCCATTGTGTTTGGATATCCATGTACATACATGTTTGCCAACACTATCTGTATTATCTAGTATTGTTGGTGCATCGCAAGCAATAGCACTTGCAAAGTCGCCTTGTCCTCTATAGTCTAGTTCTTCTACAAGATAGTCTACTAGTGTTTGTCTATCGAGTGTACCAGAAAAATCTCTTGTATAGTCTATAGAATATATACCATACCCATGTCCTAGCAGCTGTTCTTCTAGCATTGGCAATATTTTGTGTAGGTCTTGTATTGCAATTTCGGACACATCAATTTTTGCAACAAATATACCATATGGCTTTTCGTTTGCATATATAGTCTCCCAACGTTTTCTTGCTTTTGCATTCGTGTCTTTTTCTATTCTTTGTACTGTACTGCGTATTGTGCTAGATTTGGAGTCTGCCTGCATAGATATTGTCTGCGATATGGCAGTTTGTATACTTTGTTTTTCCACAAGTCCACATATTGCAGTCGAAATTCTAGATACAATTCTTTTTGCGGATCCGTCGTTGCCACACAGCAATTTTCCACCGACATACATACACTCTTTTTGTCGCAAATAGCCATATACATACAAATCGTCTACAAAAGTTGGAAGACCTTCTAGAGGTTGTAGGGTTGTTCTACCTTTGTTGTTTGCTAGATAGTCCACATTGGAAATATCTGGCACGAGATTGTTCTCGTAGGTATTTTCTAGCAATAGATGGATTGCTACATTTTTGGCACATCGAATGCCCATGTTCTTGTAGGTTGCACTGTACATTTCTTCCATATATGTTTTCGCCCAAACCATTTTCGTCTATATACAATAGAAATCCTTTTGTTCAAATGGAAATTTGTTGGCATCGTGCCAGACAAAAAAAAAAAAATTGGTCGACGCTCGTGGAAGAAATTGGCTATGTTCCAATATTGGGAAAAAATTGGCTGTGGTCCAGACTTTGTGCAGTGGAACTCGCCGAAAATCAATTCACCCTAACTTTTTTTCCGCTCTAGTTACATATAGAACCCCCATGACCGTTTCGCTCCCCCCATACACATATCCAACCATTTTTTTTTATCTTGTGATTTGGCTCTCCATACACATATAACTTGTTTTAACTATATATATTTTTTTTTTATGCTTGAGGGTCATATTACTCCAACATACACAGGTTTTGACTAAATTGTTTTTATGCTTGAGGGCCTTAACACAAGCTAATACGCCCAAAAAAGTTGTATATAGAACCCCCATCTCTTATACTACTGAACACACGCACAAACGAGCACACACAATCACACACACACACACACACACACACACACACACATATGCACACAAGCACGCGCGCTGACGCGCGCACACGCGCACACACACAGACACACACAGACACAGACACACACACACACAACTTATCCCAACCCCCCCCCCCCCCCCCCCCCCCCCCCCCCCACGCCGAAAAAAAGACAAAAAAAACCAAGCACTGTATACTTCCGTTCCCACAACGAAAACAGAAAAAAAAGAACACCTGCCCCCAAAACTGACCACCACTGCTGAACAAACCAGAAACGTGACACCCTTGAATCTGCAGTCCCATCCATGTCCACCGTGGTCAGCACAGTGGTTGACCAGAAGGAAGGAGCTTGAGAGGCAGATTTAGCGTCTGTGTCCACCTGCCTGTGCCTCTGTTACACTGAGCGGCACGCCTGTCTTTCTGTCTGTCTGTCTGTCTGTGTCCATCACAGTGATTGGGACTGGGGAATGCTGGGTTATTTGTGGTCTGGTTCTTCTACCTTCAGTGTTCGTTTGTTCTTTGATTAAATCTTTTCCACTGTGAGTAATTTAAGATGAGGGAAAGGGGAAGGGGCGGGGCGGAGGTGGGTGGGGTGGGGGCGGGGAGGAGATGGGGGGGGGGGGGGGGGTGTGCTGGAAGAAAAAAAGGCCATGAATGTCAGAGGACACAGCCAATAGAGAAAAGAAAGATAGAAAATAAACAAAAAGAAAGAAAACAGACCTTGGAAGACGTGAACAGAAGAGGAAGGGAATAAACAGACAGGAAGAAAGAAAACAGACCTTGGAAGACGTGAACAGAAGAGGAAGGGAATAAACAGACAGGAAGAAAGAAAACAGACCTTGGAAGACGTGAACAGAAGAGGAAGGGAATAAACAGACAGGAAGAAAGAAAACAGACCTTGGAAGACGTGAACAGAAGAGGAAGGGAATAAACAGACAGGAAGAAAGAAAACAGACCTTGGAAGACGTGAACAGAAGAGGAAGGGAATAAACCAAAAGAAAGAAAACAGACCTTGGAAGACGTGAACAGAAGAGGAAGGGAATAAACAGACAGGAAGAAAGAAAACAGACCTTGGAAGACGTGAACAGAAGAGGAAGGGAATAAACAGACAGGAAGAAAGAAAACAGACCTTGGAAGACGTGAACAGAAGAGGAAGGGAATAAACAGACAGGAAGAAAGAAAACAGACCTTGGAAGACGTGAACAGAAGAGGAAGGGAATAAACAGACAGGAAGAAAGAAAACAGACCTTGGAAGACGTGAACAGAAGAGGAAGGGAATAAACAGACAGGAAGAAAGAAAACAGACCTTGGAAGACGTGAACAGAAGAGGAAGGGAATAAACAGACAGGAAGAAAGAAAACAGACCTTGGAAGACGTGAACAGAAGAGGAAGGGAATAAACAGACAGGAAGAAAGACAAGGAAGAGAACAGACAAAAAAAAAGAAAAAAGAAAGAAAGAAAAATGAAAAGAAAGAAGAACAAAAAATATAGAACTGGAAAGGAGAGAAAGAAAGAAAAGACAAGTACAAAACTAAAGAATAGAGAAAGAAAAACAACAACAACAACAACAACAAAAACCCAAACAAAACAAACAAACAACAACAACAACAACAGCAACAAAAACACCAAACCATCCCCCCCAAAAAACACAAAACAAACAAAACAAAAACACCAAACAACAACAACAACAACAAGAAACAAACAAAAACAAAAAGGGAACAACAAAACCACGAACATTTATCTTTCATCCCGGTTCATTGTTTGTGAATCTATTCGGTTTTCATCCACCTGTCAAAGATTGTTGCTTGCCATTTACTGCATATGTTATTTGCTATATATAGCGTATGTTTTGCCTTGAATGAAAACCCCCAGTCTTTCACACGACTGTGTATGAGATAAAACTATAATCAAAACGTGTATTGTTTCAGATAATGTTTCCAGTGCAGTGCATGACAAGATATTGGCGATGGAGAGTCCTTTAGCCCTGTAGTGTCCTCTTTCTTCTTCGGATTTGAATGGAATTTAATGGAATAAGTCAGTGATTTTATCAACAAACAGAGTTGTCAGAATAAATCAATCGATTTCAGTCGTCCATTCTTCGTCTTCGTTCGTGGGCTGCAACTCCCCACGTTCACTCGTATGTACACGTGTGGGCTTTTACACGTATGACCGTTTTTACCCCGCCATGTAGGCAGCCATACTCCGTTTTCGGGGGTGTGCATGCCGGGTGTGTTCTTGTTTCCATAACCCACCGAACGCTGACATGGACTACAAGGTCTTTAACGTGCATATTTGATCTGTTCGCGTATACACACGAAGGGGGTTCAGGCATCAGCAGGTCTGCATATTGTTGACCTGGGGGATAGGAAAAATCTCCACCTTTTACCCACCAGGCGCCGTTACCGAGATTCGAACCTGGGCCCCTCAGATTGAGGGTCCAACGCTTGGACCACTCGGCTATTGCGCCCGTCAGTTGTCCATTAAAGTAGGATCACATCAATTCAATATGTCCTTCCATCCCCTCTCCACCTCCTCCACGCCCATGACTGCCAACAATGGAGGAGACGCCCTCACGTGATGTTGTTGACCAGATCGGGCCATGGTGCTACACACCTCACCGCCACTGTGATGGACACTAATCGGATTGTCAGCCTCTGTCCACACGTCCTCACCTGAGAAGGTATTGTTCCGGTTGACCATTCACACACACACACACACACACACACACACACACACACACACACACACACACACACACACACACACATTCAAGCAGTGTACGGCATAGAAGAAGATGTGACAAAGGAAATAGGCAATGGCGTGGGATAGGGGTACTAGATGGGAGGGGTAGGATAGGAGGGGGAGTAGGGAGGTAGAAGGGGATGAGTTGTGTAGGGAGGGGAAGGGTGGAGGACAGGGATGGTAGGGGTAGGATAGGAGGGGGAGTAGGGAGGTAGAAGGGGATGAGTTGTGTAGGGAGGGGAAGGGTGGAGGACAGGGATGGTAGGGGTAGGATAGGAGGGGGAGTAGGGAGGTAGAAGGGGATGAGTTGTGTAGGGAGGGGAAGGGTGGAGGACAGGGATGGTAGGGGTAGGATAGGAGGGGGAGTAGGGAGGTAGAAGGGGATGAGTTGTGTAGGGAGGGGAAGGGTGGAGGACAGGGATGGTAGGGGTAGGATAGGAGGGGGAGTAGGGAGGTAGAAGGGGATGAGTTGTGTAGGGAGGGGAAGGGTGGAGGACAGGGATGGTAGGGGTAGGGTAGGAGGGGGAGTAGGGAGGTAGAAGGGGATGAGTTGTGTAGGGAGGAGAAGGGTGGAGGAAAGGGATGGTAGGGGTAGGGTAGGAGGGGGAGTAGGGAGGTAGAAGGGGATGAGTTGTGTAGGGAGGGGAAGGGTGGAGGACAGGGATGGGAGGGGTAGGATAAGTGGGCGGTTGTGGGAGCAGGGAAGGGGAAGAAGGGAAAAGATGTTGGTAGAGGGGTAGGTAACAAAAGGGAGATCTGCTGTGAGGATGCCCAGCTGCACACACACAAAATGTTTATTTTCACACCAATGAAGCCAATTATTTTTCTCTTCTCTCAAAATGTTTTACCTTGCTCTTGAGCATAGTTGGTTTTTGTGCATTTTGTCTCATGATCAGTAATGAGAACCAGCCACTTCACTAGCTAACTTTTATTGCTGACCATAAAGGAAACTGGCAAATGCTTGACAAAAGTCGATTAGTGATTCACGGAGTATTCTTTGCGAGATACACACACGCAAAGAAAGACACAGACACACATACATACATATCCATATATCCCCTGCCCGCCCCCTCCCTCGCACGCACGCACGCACATGAAACAACAACAACAACAACAGCAACAACAACAACAACAACAACAGCAACAACAACAACACAATATATAGAAGACGCCCTCACAAAGGTGTCACTGACCACACCAAGGGCTACTCACCGCCACTGTGACAGACACTGATCGGATTGTCGCCCTTTGCGCCTACACACACGACCTCAGTGTGAGACAGTTGTCATCAGTCCATTGACCTTCGGCCCTCCAGAGTGTGTGTGTGTGAGTGGGGGGTTGGGGGGGGAGGGGGGAGGGCCCACCCATCATGACATTAAAGGCTGAGTGGAAAGAAGGGAGGGGAGGGGAGGGGGGGGGGCTTTCAGGTGTGTGTTGGAGGCGAAGGAGGGGTGGTGGTGGTGGTGGTGGTGGATATGTGTGTGTCGTGCCTCGCTGATCAATGGAAGGAAAAGGAGAATGGGGGAATGGGAAAAGGGGGAAAGGGGATAATTGAGGGTCACAGAAGGAGTTGACTACGCAGCATGTAGAAGACGCAGAAAACAAAGAAGCAGACCAAGGCGCAGGAACAAAGGGCTTTGTGTGTAACAAGGCGACGAGGACAAGGACGTAGAACAGATCTGCAATTGTTGGTTTAAAATAATCTTTAATTATTAAACAATACACATGATTACAATGCAATGAATGATAAAAGAGCATCAACAAGCTTAAAGCTTATACTGTGCTCACAACGTTGCACTTCAATTTTATCATGACGGCTGATGAACCATATTATCAATTGTATCAAATAACATTCATAAACAGTAAGTAATGAAATAATGAAATAAAACAAATAAACAGACAGTACATAATATAGTAAAATAATGCTAATATCAATATTAACATGAGATTAAATTTATTATCACCAGAGTAACTGGCCTGATAGAAGAAAAACACGAAGGAAAAAAAGGAAAAAAAAAAGAAGAACATTTAGAAGAATGGTGGGTAAGGTGGTGGGGGAGGGGAACAGAGGGGAGAGGAGAAATTCTAACAGATCATTGGCCAATCCATTCAACTTTGAATATTTGGTCAGTCCAGAGTGAGTATTGGGGGTATGGGAGAAGGAGGTGGAAGGAAGAGAGAGAGAGGGACAGAGTGAGTATTGGGGGTATGGGAGGAGGAGGTGGAAGGAAGAGAGAGAGAGGGGGACAGTGAGTATTGGGGGTATGGGAGGAGGAGGTGGAAGGAAGAGAGAGAGAGGGGGGGACAGAGTATTGGGGGTATGGGAGGAGGAGGTGGAAGGAAGAGAGAGAGAGGGGGACAGTGAGTATTGGGGGTATGGGAGGAGGAGGTGGAAGGAAGAGAGAGAGAAGGGGACAGAGTATTGGGGGTATGGGAGAAGGAGGTGGAAGGAAGAGAGAGAGAGGGGGAAAGAGTGAGTATTGGGGGTATGGGAGGAGGAGGTGGAAGGAAGAGAGAGAGAGGGGGACAGTGAGTATTGGGGGTATGGGAGGAGGAGGTGGAAGGAAGAGAGAGAGAGGGGGGGACAGAGTATTGGGGGTATGGGAGGAGGAGGTGGAAGGAAGAGAGAGAGAGGGGGACAGTGAGTATTGGGGGTATGGGAGGAGGAGGTGGAAGGAAGAGAGAGAGAGGGGGACAGAGTATTGGGGGTATGGGAGAAGGAGGTGGAAGGAAGAGAGAGAGAGGGGGAAAGAGAGTATTGGGGGTATGGGAGGAGGAGGTGGAAGGAAGAAAGAGAGAGGGGGACAGTGAGTATTGGGGGTATGGGAGAAGGAGGTGGAAGGAAGAGAGAGAGGGGGACAGAGTATTGGGGGTATGGGAGGAGGAGGTGGAAGGAAGAGAGAGAGAGGGGGACAGAGTATTGGGGGTATGGGAGAATGAGGTGGAAGGAAGAGAGAGAGAGGGGGACAGAGTGAGTATTGGGGGTATGGGAGGAGGAGGTGGAAGGAAGAGAGAGAGAGGGGGACAGAGTATTGGGGGTGTGGGAGAAGGAGGTGGAAGGAAGAGAGAGAGGGGGGGGGACAGTGAGTATTGGGGGTATGGGAGAAGGAGGTGGAAGGAAGAGAGAGAGGGGGAAAGAGTATTGGGGGTATGGGAGGAGGAGGTGGAAGGAAGAGAGAGAGAGGGGGACAGAGTGAGTATTGGGGGTATGGGAGAAGGAGGTGGAAGGAAGAGAGAGAGGGGGAAAGAGTATTGGGGGTATGGGAGGAGGAGGTGGAAGGAAGAGAGAGAGAGAGGGACAGAGTATTGGGGGTATGGGAGGAGGAGGTGGAAGGAAGAGAGAGAGAGAGGGACAGAGTATTGGGGGTATGGGAGAAGGAGGTGGAAGGAAGAGAGAGAGGGGGAAAGAGTATTGGGGGTATGGGAGGAGGAGGTGGAAGGAAGAGAGAGAGGGGGGGACAGAGTATTGGGGGTATGGGAGAAGGAGGTGGAAGGAAGAGAGAGAGGGGGGGGACAGAGTATTGGGGGTATGGGAGAAGGAGGTGGAAGGAAGAGAGAGAGGGGGAAAGAGTATTGGGGGTATGGGAGGAGGAGGTGGAAGGAAGAGAGAGAGGGGGGGGACAGAGTATTGGGGGTATGGGAGAAGGAGGTGGAAGGAAGAGAGAGAGAGGGGGACAGAGTATTGGGGGTATGGGAGAAGGAGGTGGAAGGAAGAGAGAGAGAGGGGGACAGAGTATTGGGGGTATGGGAGAAGGAGGTGGAAGGAAGAGAGAGAGGGGGGGACAGAGTGAGTATTGGGGGTATGGGAGGAGGAGGTGGAAGGAAGAGAGAGAGGGACAGAGTGAGTATTGGGGGTGTGGGAGGAGGAGGTGGAAGGAAGAGAGAGAGAGGGACAGAGTATTGGGGGTATGGGAGAAGGAGGTGGAAGGAAGAGAGAGAGGGGGACAGAGTATTGGGGGTATGGGAGAAGGAGGTGGAAGGAAGAGAGAGAGAGGGAGAGAGGGAGAGAGAGAGAGAGAGAGAGAGAGAGAGAGAGAGACAGACAGACAGACAGACAGACAGACAGACAGAGACAGAGAGAGAGACAGAGAGATACAAGGAGAAGTGATAACGAAGGAACGAAATTATTTAAGAGGGGTGTGGAACTGAGCACACATGCCCTGAGAGCAAAAAGAATAAACAAGAAAAAAAAGAAACTTAAATCAAATCCACAAGACAGGAAAACAAGGACACACAGAGAAAAGATCGGGACGACACACTCAGGTAGATACGGAGATAAAATTGAGAGACAGAGACAGACAGACAGACAGTGTTGGTCCCAGTCTCCTCATTTAAGCCCATAGCACACTCAACTCTGGGTAGGAGCCGGCCGCGGGATTAAAAACCCTCCTCCACTAGGATTCAAACCCGCGCCTTCCCTGCCGTCAGCCCGCGACGCTAACCACTTCGCTACGGCGGCTGGCATCTATCTACTTATTCTTTGTTGTTTTTATTCCCACAGGAAGTCAGGGACCCATTCACACCTCGGTGGAGAGAGGCTTCACGGAGCGAACTGCCTGTCGCAAAGACACCGACCAAACAAGCCGACACGGGGACTCGCCAACGCCTGTCCGATTCTGCTGCTGCTACAACTCCTCCTAAAAAAACACACCCAAAACCCAAACAAACAACAACAAAAAAACGAACAAAAAAACAACCAAAAAACTATATACCCCTGTCGACACACATTTTATTCACTTCCAGCTAGCTCTTCGTATGTATCTCAGCGTGAAAGTATTCTGTGAAAACTGTTGGTTCTCGTCTTTCGGAGAGAACCGTGTGTTATTTAATGAACAAATCCAGATATATATATATATATATATTTTTTTTTTTTTAGTTTTGTGAGAACTTGCGTCAGAACCAAATTACATCGGCTAACTCCTTTCCGCTCCGCAGCAATACAACGAAAAGAGACGTGAGTGTGTGTGTGTGTGTGTGTGTGTGTGTGTGTGTGTGTGTGTGTGTGTGTGCAGTGGGGAAGAGGAGGCTCGGGTGAGGGGGAGGTGGGGGGGGGCAGCTCTCGTTACGTCTGGTACCGTCAGACGAGTGGGGATTAATCATTTTCAGTTATTTCATTTGAGACAGTACAGACAGAAAATGAAAGAGAAATATATATATATATATATATATATATATATATATATATAGAGAGAGAGAGAGAGAGAGAGAGAGAGAGAGAGAGAGAGAGGGGGGGGGGAGGGGCGGGGGAGAGAGAGAGAGAGACCGAGACAGAGACAGAGACAGAGACAGACAGAGAGAGCAGACCAGTACAGAAACACACACAGTTCACATTTGATTAATTTTCGATTGATATCACCATTTAAACGAAACACTTCTCTCACACATGGTAACACACTCAGATACCAGACAAAGACAGAGACAGAGGCAGAGACAGAGACAGAGACACAGAGATAAATATAGAGAGACAGACAGACGGACAGACAGACAGAGAAACAGGGACTTGTCTATACAGCAGTTGTGATGGTAGTGATGAAGTCGATGTGCAAGTTCCAGCGTGTACATGTTCACTGTCTTGTATTTTCCTCTTTGTATTTCTGTATGTCTATCACTCATCTATGTCAGTCGGTCGACCTGCTACCGGAAAGACGGCGCGCATGTGCATATGAATGTTTCCTGAGTCGTTGCTGGCTCCCCAATGTGGCCAGCTTTATAATAAGTCTTGAGAACCTCCACAGGCTAACAGTAAGATAGCAAAACTTCAGAAAAGAAGAAAGAAGAAAAGTGAACAAAAAACCAAAAAATGTTTTAACAATAAATATGTTCTCTCTCTCTCTCTCTCTCTCTCTCTCTCTCTCTGTGTGTGTGTGTGTGTGTGTGTGTGTGTGTGTGTGTGTGTGTGTGTGTGTGTGTGTGTGTGTGTGTGTGTGTGTGTGTGTGTGACTTTGTTTTCCTTAATTGACCTGCTGTTCTCCATATATGTTTCAGTATGAAATTAGGTTATCTATCCATTAGCTGGTATTTTTTTTATTTCCGATCTCTCTCCGTGAGTCTCCCTCTGTCTGTCTGTCTGTCTGTCTGTCTGTCTGTCTCTATCTCTCTCTCGTTCACCTGTAACATTTTATTTTTTAACAAGAAAGGAAAAGTGGTTGAAGGAGGTTCCGGAAAAATGAGAAGAAAGACCATAGGGTTTGGACCCCTTAACCGCCCCTCATCCCCACCCCCCCAAAATAAGAAAAGAAAGTAAAATAGAGTAAGGAAACACAAAGTAAAAGAGAGAAAAAGGAAATGATAGGAATGGAATACATTCTTGCAGGACGGGTAGGAAGGGGGGGATGGGGTGGGAGAAAGAGGAAGGAAATAAATGACAGTGTGGCTGAAAAAGAGGAAGGGTGTGTAAAATGGAGAGCGTGCAAAATTGAAGATGAGAGAGAGAAAGAAAGATAGACACAGACAGACAGACAGAGAAAGAGAGAGAGAGAGAGGGGGGGAAGACAGAATGAATGAATGAATGAATGAATCTTTATTTTCCAACGGTGAAGATATTAGCACTTTGGCCGACTTACACATCTGCCGTTGTTCTAAGAGACACACAAACATGTACGCATATAAATGTAGTTATACTTAATACATAATACATGTATAATGTACGAGTATAACAGCGTCAAACTGAGAGACACAACATCGCTCACATCTGTACGGAACGGAAGCGAGTAACACACACACACACACACACACACACACACACACACACACACACCAAGGGAAAAACAACAACAAAACCCTAGCATGAATGCTACACATGAATGATTCAAGTGAAATTAACACAGAAAAGTAATGATGAAATTTTAAACACAGATATAAGAGACATAAAAGACAGCAAATAAGGCGACGGGTAATAGGGATATGGACAGATAGACACATTATGTGAAAGACAGAGAGAGGGAGAGACAGAGGGGAGAGAGAGACAGAGACAGACAGACAGAGAGAGAGCGAGATGTAAAGATATGTCAGTGTGGGAAAAACAAGAAAAAAGAGTTGGGTGAGGATGGTTCACAATTTGTAATACATGTAAGTATACAGAATCGTAGACGTGACCAGACTAGAGTTTGATTTCGTTTGTTTGTGTCCACTGTAAAGAGAAAATCTCTGAAAACAATATTTGTGTGATACGTTATCAACTGATTGACGCAATTCGACATAGTTTGTAAGGATTGTCAGTGACAATATTATACCAGATTTTTGGTCTGGCTTTCGGCACGCGTGTACTGTCCAAGTTTCTCTTTGAATGTTGTGGTGGAAAAGGGTTCTTTGAGGTGTTTGGGGAGATTGTTCCAGCAGTGCGTGCCAGAATGATATGAAGAGGTTCTATGATGCCTTAAAAGAAGTCTA